>NC_056741.1:1406052322-1406074822 GCF_019279795.1 Protopterus annectens
TGCCTTATTAAAGACAAATCAGACTTTTATTGATTCACCCTGTACGCTAGTATATTTTAATACTACTAGCCATGTTTAAAATTAATTTCATGAGTCCAACGATTTCCCTGTGGTGAATATAAAGTCATCTGCATAGTGAAATATTGTTCCTAGGCAAGCTGAAATACAAAAAAGATTCCATCATCTTTCTTTATTAGTTCTAAAAGTGGCTGTATTGCAACATAAAAAGAAAGGGGCTATAGGAACACCTGCTCAATTTGTCAATTTAAATCTTCTAGAGCTTTTATAATTGATAAATACATATTTTTCTGGTTAAAAATAAATATTTTACTTAATTTATTAATTGCTGAAAATGCTTGAATTTCTGTAAAACCTCACATATAATCTTGATTTATTTGCATCCACTGTAAACAATATCCTGTTGTCTGGAATGCTGCACTTGTTTGTCAACAATAAGCATTTGAAAGATGTGACTGAGTTATGAAATGTCTGTTCTGGGAACAAAACCATAATAAAATACAAATGACTTCTTTTATTATTTCTAATAGAAAACAATTAATTATTGCCATAATTTTGTGCAAGTATTCATAAGCGATCTTTTCCTATAACTTGAAAATGTGTCTAATTTGGGGGGATTTTGGAACTGGAATTATCCTTTCCACATTTTGATATCTGACAAATCTCCATTTGGAAACAGTATAATATCGTAGAGATCTCAGCATCTCTGGGATATGTTTCCTTTAAATGTTTCATAAAATTTGGCTGGGATAGAATCAGACCCTTGAGTTTTACTGTGTTGAAGTTTGCCTATTGAAATGAACATAATAAAGCTTGATAAAGGAGAAAGCAAGGGAGTCCCAGAAAAAAAAAATACTTCTGCTTTACTGACTAATCAAAAGCATGACTATGTGGAACATAAATCATGGCAAATTGTTAGAGAAACGCTTGACAAGAAACACTGTTTGGAACTGAGTATAGAATAACGTTTAATCAGCACTAGGAAATGAGTGTGAAAATACTGTATATTATCACTATACTTTTTAATTTTATATGTTGAATATATTATGTAAAATCCCAGGTTAAACAAATCAGATGTTGGAATCAAAACTACTGGGAAAAAATGAATAACTTCTGATATATAGAGGATACCATTCCAATGGCTTAAAGTAAGGAAGAACTGTTGAGCCTGCTGAAGGTAAAAGTAGAAATCACAAAAGCTGACCTTTCACTATACATCAAGAAAAGAAAAATGGTGTCATTGATCTTTACAGATAGATGGAGGAAAAATTAGTGCAGTTACAGATTTTATTTTTACATGCTTAATGTGCTAAAATGTCTCTGCAGATAGTAATTCTAGCCATGTGATTAAAAGACACTTGCTCCTTGGAAGAGAAGCAAAGACAAATCTGTATGCTATAATACAGAGGAAAACATCACACTGTCAACAATGATCTATATAGTCAATGGTATGTTTTCCAAGTAGTCATTTATGGCAATGAGAGACAGATTATAAGTATCACTGTACACAAGATAATGCTTTTGAGCTGTGGTGTTGGAGAAAATGTCTGACAATTCTATGGACTGTAAGAAGATCCAATCAGTAAACATTCTGGAAATACACCAAGAGTTTTCACTTGAAGCCTGATAGTGAAAGTCAAATACTTTGGCCACATAATGTGAAGACAGGATTCACTAGAGACAAGGATACTGAGAAAGGTCACATGCAAAAAAGGGGCAGGGAAGAACAGCACTACTGAAATAATTATTATAAATATGCAAGAACATAATGAATTAACCTTTAGAGACATGCCTAGTATAATAAAATGTTCTCAGGTCACAATGACTCAGATTTGACTAAATGACTATGCAAGAACAGCAGCAATTGCTGTATTGATATCTCATTATGACAGATGTACATCTCTAAGTCGAATGTTCAGTTAAGTAAACATCAACTGATCAAGCACAAACATTCAAAACCAAAATAATAATAATAAAAAAAAAAAAACACTTGTTAAACATTTCTTTGCAGGAGGAAAGCCACCTTATGCCCTTCACACCCCCTGATACCAAGTCCAAAACTGCATTGCAGTGGGGAAAGATAAATTCCCTGATCCTCATTGTCTTGCTAAGAAAAATAAAATGGTATGTGCAGACAGCTGATTTTCTATCACACATACCATTTTTTTCACTTATGGACAAAATAAACTTTCAAATACCGGAATGTTCAAATATCATCTGCTGTTATAGGTTAATAGGCAAATACTAAGGTAGCTGCCCTTGAGGGCTGTTTTAAAGCTTAGCCAATTTTCCAAAATGTGAGACTCAAACCCTGTAACATGTATCTGTTAGGTAAACACTTTAACCATTAAGCCAGCCCCTAACATTAAAAGATTTATGAAAGAGAGGTCTACCAAAGAGTAATCCACTTTGAGGAATGTTATGAATATGATAATTCCCTTCATTTTATAATTTAGTATAACAATCAGTCGGATTCAGTGGTTGTATATTTTCTATCTATGCATCTCTGAATGACATCATAAATTTGAGATATAGAATCCTTTTTCTGGATTGACCTCTTCAAAATCTTACCAAAGGCATCAGTACAGAAATACTTTACAGGTCTGATTTGAGAAAGCATCGTCATCACCTGATAAACAGATGTATTGTAACTCTTTGGCATATTCCTTATTGTCATATTATTTTTAAAGTTGGTCTCAAAATATCATCATAATCTTCTAAATCTGTGTGTGCGTGTGTACGTGTGTGTGTGGGTGTGCATGTGCGCATGTGTGTATGTGAGAGAGATTCCAGTTTTTAATGCATTTTCTTATTTATTAGGCAATCATTCCTGCCACAATATAAGTTTTAAAATCAACCCACATATTGTATTTATTTTATTTTATGTATTTACTTATTTCTGTTTGTTAACTGGGATAGTCTGACTGGGTCACGGAAGATTCATTTTCAGAGGAGTCTGGAGGAAAACATCTCTAATACACTTAACATTAATGAATTACTGTTGATAAGAAAAAGTGTAATACAGATAACGTGGACTATACGTGTTTAAATTAGAATACAAATGCATTTTTGTAACAGTATTTAATTACCGCGGATAAAAAAGTATACAATACAGATAATGTATGGTGCAAACATGTTAAAAAAGAAAACAGAATTTTTTATATACAGCAGAGAGACATTTTGAGTGACAGAGGATTTAGAATAAAGACACTAGAGCTTCATATACGGGTAAGGAGAGGATGAAAGGATTTAATAGAAAAGAAGAGAATGAAAGGGGATAAAGTTATATAAGAAATAAGGATGCAGAATGTAAATAAGGGAGAGAAGGGGCTTAAAATTTAGAATTAGAAGATAATTAGAGGAATGAAGGGTTTAGGGAGTAGAAAAATGTATAGCAATAAGAGGTGTACTACAAAGGGACAAGGGAAAGTAGTTTGCACTGTCACGGGGACGGGAAAGAAGTTATTGTGGTGAAAAGACAGAAAAAGACTGAGAAAAAAGAAGGGATGAAATAATATTAAGAAAGTTACTCTAGCCAGAAGTGCAGGAGCAGGTACCGATCCAAGAGTTGAAAGTCTTTAAAGTTGAAGTTGAAGGTATTTAGGGATGATACTTGCTTCAAAATCAGAGGAAGGGAATTTCACTTTTTAGACAGATAGGTTGTATATAAGGAGTCACCAAGGGTATTGTGTGATTTTTTAGCAAGTAGATTTGTATTTGTAGAGCAGAGAGGTCTACAGGGAGAGTGCCACTGCAGTAAGGAACAGAGGGAGTGGACTCTATTGGGGAAGTGGAGAATATTAGGAGGAACTGGGAATTTTGGTTGCAAATGTTATTCTGAAACTGTTGTAGGGAGAAGAAAGGCAGTGGCTATGTTTATACAAGAGTGAGCAGTAAGGAATTTGGATGCTCTATATAGAAGCCCTAATTTTGTTATTTTTTATTATGTTATGTATGTGAACATCACATTTTAATTGATCATGTAGAATAACTCCTAGTAGCTTGGTTTACAAAAATACTTCAAGCTGATTGTTTTTGGAGGTCATGATTTTAAAGTTGCTTATCATCTGACAGAGATTTAGAGGTGAAGAGCAGTAGTTTTATTTATTTGGCTTTAGGAGAAGTAGAAAGTGAAAGAGACATAATTCAAAAGAGGTGAAAAGAATCTTGTGTTAGAGTTTGTAAAGATGATACAGAGGAAGCAGAATAGATTAACACAACATCATCTGCATACTAGATAGCATTGTCATGTAAAGATGCAGTACTAAGATTATTTATAAATATATTAAACAACAGGGGATCCAGAATATAACCTTATGGAGCTCCAGTAAGTACAGGCAGTTTGGTGGAGATAGAGGAGTGTTATTTCACTGCCTGGGTATGATTAGTGAGGTAGCTAATAAACCAGGAAAAAAAGAAGAAACACCTAAAGAAGAAATTATGTGTAGCAATTTTGGATGTGAGATTGTATCAAATACCTGGAGAGATCTAAGAAAATGGCCAAGACAATTTTGTTTTTGTTTCATTTCTGGTAATTTGTGTTTAAGAATGATATTAGTTCAGTAGTTGCACTATGATAGGGATGAAAACCATGCTGAGGGATGAAAGAATGTTAGACTACAGATCCACTTTTCAAAGATTTTAGAGAGAGTAGATAGGATGGCTAGAGATCTGAATTTTGACATATTTGTGGATAGGCTGCCTTTGTGAAGAAGAAGTGTGAAGGACTCTTTCCACAAAGTAGGAACAGTGGATTGTGTTATGGAGTGATTGATGAGTACAGCTACTGAGTAGGCAAGTGGTTTAACAGCTATCTTTAGATATTCTGCTGGTAGAGAATCAGGGGCCAGTGAGGATGGTTTAGGTCTGAAAATTAGATTTTTAATAGATTTGTTTGGTAATGGAGTTAAGATGAAGGATGGAAGATTTATTTGGTGAGATGAAGTAGATGAGTGAAATTGTTGGGGAAGGTCTTTAGTTAGGTCAGAGTATTTAAGAAATGGGTGATATACTTGCAGGCTGTTTCTAGGGAGGTTATGCAGGGGAATAGTTAGGCTTGGACAATTTTCTAGGTTTGAGAAAGTTGTGAATAGTAGTCCAGAAGGACTTGGGACAAGAGTTTTAGGATTCTTGCAAAGAGATGTAATAATTTCTCTTGCCAGCAAGGCTGAGGTTTTTTTTGTAATGTTGGGAAGTAGCTTGTAAGACTGAAATAAGGACTTCTGTACGCATATTTTCCAGGCTTTATCTCTTTGTTTCATTATTTGATTTGTTTCAAATTATAGGTAGGGGGATGGGTTAGCTTTGGCTATTTTCTTTCTTATTGTTGAAAAGCTGTTAAGGATGTTAAGAAAGACTGATATGAATATTTCTTAAATTTTCTCCTGCTTGATTGAGTGGAAGATACTTCAGAGAACTCAAACTGAATTGTGATAGTGAGGAAATTAAGGTGTTAGGGTTGAAGTTCTTTACATTTTTTGTATAAATAAATTGAGAGATTTTGTGATTTGGGGAATGGTTCTGAATGGCAGAAGTGAGATGATGAACCCTTATTGTGCGAGGGAAGTGTTCCTGTTTCTGTTATTTTATTTGAGCTATTGGTACAAATCCGGTCAAGGTAGTAAATTTATTAGTGGATTTAGTAAATCTGCTAGGGGATTTGACTAATATGAGTGAAGTCAAATATGTTGACTGATGGGGAGGGAGATTGTTGTTTAATGTATTCCAATTGTTATTGAAATCATGAAGGATGGGAGAGTTTCCTGGTTGATGTTGGAGGATATTTATGAGAGGATGTTTTCCATTACTGAGATATTGCTGTTTGGAGGGATATATGGATGGAGCAGTGGTGCAGCGGTAGCATTGTTGCCTCACAGCAAGAAGTTTTCCGGTTTGATTCTCAGCTGGGGTGCCTTCTGTGCAGAGTCTGCATGTCCTCCCTATGTTCATGTGGGTTTCCTCCCACGTTACAAAGACATGCATCTGGAGCATTTCTCCCCAAGCCTCTGCTGAAAATTGCTTTCATTCCAAGTTGGGCTTTCCCGATTAAATGTTAAATAAATAAATATAAAGTGATGATGCCAATTGCTTTCTTCTAGTTAAGTATGTAACTAGTATTTCCACATTCAAAAAGTGGATGTTTTGAAAAGTAGTGAAATTATGGCTATTGTTTGACTAATATTATTTTAATAGCATTTTTAAAATACTCCTTTATCTCAACATTAACATGAGTTTTGTACTGAAACTTGACAAAGTTTGAGCATCTATAATAAGATTTTCTGTTATGGATATCATTAGTCAAGATAGTTATCATAAATTAAACTACATCCACTGAAAAATGTAAGACAAATAATTTCACACAAATGCTCTGACACTGATAAGACTATACACTGCCATTAAGATGTTATCATTAAGACATGCAGAGGTCAATCTAATCAAATACACTTGCTACCCACAAAAAGATGTATCCATGCAAATGATGATTCATTTTTAATGCACTGCATGCAAACAACAAACATAAGGCAAACTAATACAACAGTCAGTTTCTCTAGATTCAGTATGAATCAGTCCTGGCCTCCATTTTATTATTCACAGATCAATCCTCCAGACCATTTCTATGGTTTAATTTTTCCCATCTCAATGAAACATTGGGAAGCTGATTCTTACAAAGTAGTCATTCGACCATTTAGCACAACCTGGACAACTAAAAAGGCATCAGACATGTGCCTTCCCTTGTCAAATGATTTTCAGTTTTTCAGGTATGCTTTCACATTCATGGACTGTTATAACCAAAGAACTAGCACCATGACAGATGCATTTCAAAAGGTTGAGATGCAAAACTTTTAGCAAAACTGGATCTCTTGGTGACAAACGTCAGAAGTTCTAAAATCCAAGCAGTCTGTAGCACACTGCTTATATACCGACAACTTAAAAAGTTTATAATAATCAGCTTTGTCTGACCCACAGACCTTTTTCAATGGCTATAACTGTGTGTGCACCCTTTTTGTGGGTGTTTTAGCTATACCAACACCCTTTAACATGAAACTTGGTCATTTTAATATGAATTTCATTGTACTGGATTCTTAAACTTTTCAAACATGTTGAAAAGCCCATTGTTATTACAATGAGACCTGATCTCTTGGTCATTCAAGTGGTTCAACACCAACATACTCTGCAGTAATAGAAAACCCACTTAAGTTTAATTTTCAAGAAGCTTGCTGTCTAAATTGGATAATTTAGACTCCATACATGTGGTGCTGCGGTAGCGTTGTCGCCTCACAGTTAGACATTGCCCATTCGATTCTCAGTTAGTGCGTCTTCTGTGTGGCGACATGCGTGAATGGGCGTTCCTTCATTGAAGGTTGTGCATTAGGCCCAGCAAGCCAGCACGTAAAACTCTACTGCCAATCATTAGCGGACCGGAGTTCCGCTATGGCGACCCCTAACCGGGAAAATCCAAAAGACACAAACAAACAAACATGTTACTCTTCTGCAGTCTCTGTAAAAATGGGTTTCAAGTCTCTGCACTGCTACTCCAATGACAACTGTAAGCACATAATGATGATTCATAAATAATATAAAGCCATCATAAAAGTCTAAAGCTTTGACCCAAGGTTTCTTATTGTACGATTGTCCTTTAGATGTACAGACATAGCCAACTGAGCAAGTTACAGTTTCAAGCCTATAACATGGTTGACAATAAGAATGGATCTTGACCTGGACCTATGGTGTACAGGGACATACCTCTAAACCTCCCATCTCTACAATGTGGAACATGATCTCTCATAATGTGGAACAAATGGACAAAATCTGGAACACTAACACCTTGCAAACATCTTCAATAAGAAGGCCACACGCTGGTTTTAAAATGTATTAATTTCCTCTTATAAAAGTTCTTTGGTTGAATTAATATGATAAAGTATTTAACATGCATATCAGTTAAAAAATCTTGAATGTGTGACAGCCCTTCAGTGAAGATTTGTGAAGAACATGGACTTTTTTTAAGACTCAAAATGAGGAACATTTCTCTTAATTAGGTACACCAGGGAGGTATGTACCGGCTTAAATCCCTGACTATAATGTAGACCAAGTTCAACTAGCAGCTTGAGTAATGGTGGTGCTGATGGGGAGGATGAGAGTCAAAACCTGAATCTGGTTTGCCATCCTTGGTGTGTGTGGGGGGATAGGCCTGTTACTGTAATGACACTTGGTGGAGGCTGGGTAAAGCACAGGTATAAAGGAGCAAAACCAGCACTATAATCACCATAATTGGAGCTATACCTCCATGCAGCATGTACTACAGATGGAAATGGTCATACATAGTAAAGTATTTGAATGGAGGGAGGTATTGTGAGTTGTGACCATAAGTTGCTGTGGAGATTGGAGGTTAGGGCCCTAGAAAAACATCTTGGTTGGCTACCTGCATGGTGTCTTTCCCTGGAAGCCAATCCCTTTGCAGGGGAATAAGTGAGCTGATCAGCTACTGCCTGATGGTGGGAATGAATGGCATGATTGGTCATGGAATGGCTGATGGTTGGCTGGCAGTAGAAACATAAAAAGAACAATATAATGTAATGACATAAATTTATCACCAAGAGATTTCTGGTTGGTGATTTTATTAGATTTCTTCAAAGCATTCTTAAAATAATGTGTTTATATTAATGCAGATTATTCCCAAGTAATAAACTTAGTTTAAAAGAATCTTGCTGACAGACAATGAGCAGCCAAAGATTTTGAATAGTCTGGCAGTCTCATGTCCAGAAGTCTATCAGTTCAATAGCTTGTAATAATATACAACATAAGCTGACTAATGCTATATCAGCTGTATACAGAGTCGACAATGGTTAGGCTCTCACTTTGTTTCTTCCCAAATAGTGCACCCTAACTGCCATGGTGTTGCAGAGCACCATGAGCCCCATTTATGCTACATACAGACACTAAAGTCATCAAGTCAGTCAGTAAGATGCATATTTTAAGATTTAGGAATCCATGCAAGGCATCCTAATGACTCCAGGCACATATTAACGTATTTACAATTGCAAAAATGATTGAGTGTACTCTTTTGAACTACTTTATTTTAGAAATATGTTTGCAAGAATATTTATATAGCAGAGGTTCTGGAAATACACATTTATAGCACACAATGCTAAGAGATGTGATAATCATTTTATAGGTTCATTTATGTTTTCCTGAGTTTTTACTGGGTGAAACAAACTACTCAGAGCTTCAGCTAATTGAAACCTGTAAAAATATTTTGAAGGTGTCAAGCTCTCCTACTATTTGTTCTCAAAATGCATTTCTTCAGCAATTTTTTAATTTTTTTAATTTTTTATTTATTTATTTATTAAACATTTGTTGACCGAGAAAGTCCGACTTGGTTCCACAGATCCTGTTTTCAGAGGAGGATCGGGAAGAAATGCTCCAGAATTGCTTACCTTGGCTGTCTTTCTGTTGTTTAAGTTTGCATTCTCACTTTTCTTTTAAGGAAAATCTCTTCCAAAAAATGCCTTCAGTAGACATAACATGCTCTTCTCTTATTGATAACATTGCAGGAACTTCTGTTTCCTTGCTGATGTACTAACATCACATTGGGATCACTAGAATCCATTACCTAGTCCCCAGCAAGAGAGAGAAAGGCATACAGTGAGAGGAGTTTCAGACTGGGGCAGTTTTATTTGTAGTTTTTGTCTAATTTTCAATTTTAAGGCTAGTTGCACATTGTTGGTTAATCTGGTCTTCAACCCTTCATGCACTTAGCCTTCCTTTTATGTAAAAACAAATTTGAAGGCTGCATCTTGTGTGGCACAAAGTGGGTCTATATCACATAGTCGAAGTCTTATAACTTCGAACACGTAATGTTCGAACCATTATGTTCGAAGTTACAAAACTTCGACTATGGGAAAAAAAACAACGGAAAACAAAATAAACTATTTTAAGCAGGGGGCAAGCCCCCCTGCACCTCCCGCTACTTAAATATACCAAGTCCCAGATTGCAACCCATTGAACAAAATGGAAACCTCCGCTTATGGAGATTTCCACTGAAACGCTCAAACTTTTACAAATTCAAACTTATGGTCTCGACCATATGAGTTTCAAACTTGTAAAAGTTCGACTGTGATAGGAACCCACGCAAAGTCCATAGGTCTTGTCTCCAAGTTTGCCTAATGTCACTGAATCTTATCTTTCATCTGTTCGTGATCTTTACAGAATGCCCCAGTTTTGCCTCATGTTTTTGCCTGTCAATCCCGAATAAAACTTTTGGTCGTCTAAGTAAATCACTGAAGATTACAGTCAGACATTAATGCTATATTAAAGTTTCATTTTATAGCTCACTTTGCCCAGTAAATGCATGTTAATGCAAAACTTGTTCCTTTTATAATGTCTGACTATAATCTTCATTGATTTACTTAGACAATCAAAAGTTTTATTAGGGATTGACAGGGTAAAAACTTGAGGCAAAATTGGGGCATTCTGTAAAAATCACGAACAGATAAAAGATACCCATGCTCTGCTCCAGACTAACCTTCCCCCACCCCCCATTTCTCTACTACTCTGAACACAGCTTTCTAAATCCTGCGTTGAAGGTCCTCCTTCACACACACAAAAAAAAATATTGTACTATGTTAAATGTTTATATCGTATCTATACTTGTGGTGCTGCGGTAGCATTGTCGCCTCACAGTAAGACGTTGTCCTGTTCGATTCTCAGCTAGAGCGTCTTCTGTGTGTAGACATGCATGAATGGACGTACCTTCATTGAAGGCTGTGCGTCAGGGCCGGCAACTCGGCACGTAAAAAGCTACTGCCAATCATTAGCGGACCGGAGTTCCGCTGAGGCGGCCCCTAACTGGGAAAAGCCGAAAGACACAATAACAACAACTTGCACTAACTTGTAATTTTATTGCATGCTATTCACTATGTCTTTTAGGCTATGTACTATGTTTTTACTGTCTTATTTTATAATATCTGTATCTCATTGTTTACCTGACTCCTTTTATGCTATTGTATTACTATGCTCATTGCAGCTTTTCTTCCCAGGTCTTCACTGAAAAAAGACTTCTTGTCCAGTGAACATTACACTGTAAATAAATAAATAAATATAAACATACATACTGCGCTCAGCCTGTGTGTAGCATTAACATGCTATATACTTACTTACAAAAAAAAAACAAAAACAGAAGAAAGAGACCCAGCCTAATAGTGCAGGAAAGATCTAACTTTACATCATCAAACTGATAAGCATGATGGTGAAAAGACAAAAGTACTGCCCTCACAAGTGTATGGAGAGCAAGGTTTATGAGCAGAAAATAACAGCAAAATGAAACAACACAATACCCAATAAACTGGATTGGCAGAGTTGGAAGAGATCTTGTCATCTCAGATGAAAGAGAAGGACTGCAGGTATGTGCAAAAAATGGTTGCACATAATCCTTAAATATACTAATTCCATGATCTCACAACCAAAAGGAGAAGAAAAAGCTCACTCACATCACAGACAATCACTGAAAACACACAAATATGAATCATGTCTTCAGTGACTTCTTATGTGAAACCATGACTGAGCAGTAAAACATCGAGGCAGTTTCCCCTAACAGTAAATAGGAAAAGTAGTCAGCAGAATCTCAAACAGGTGCATGCCTGGCAAGACAAGGAAAGTATGTATATTTTGCCATAATATATGAATTAACAGCAAATATCAAACATCAGCCACCACTGAAAAGAAAATCTCTAAGAATAGCATTCTGCAGGAGGCATGCCCCTGCACCCCTCAATGTGTGTGTGGGGGGGCTGTGCTGCCCACTCCAGCTATTTATATATGACTCAGAGCTCTGTATCTTGGTGAAGCGAAAAATCAGTAAGGAACTACAATCTCAATCTCAAAATGTAAAAGCTATTACTAATACATTAGTGATTATACATAAGATGGTGGTGCAATAACAGGTATGTGCTCATGCTGATAAACTGATATCCTTAGTGCTAGCATTAGAAAAGGATTTATACTTTGCTACAGTTATATGAAGTTTGTCATCAAGGCCGCGGTGGTGCAGTGGTTAGCGTTGTCGCCTCACAGCAAGAGGTTTTCCCATTCGATTCTCGGCTGGAGTGCCTTCTGTGTGGAGTCTGCATGTCCTCCTCGCTGTCAAGTGAAGTTAAAGACATGCAGGTAGGTGTGTGCGTGAATAGGCGTGCCTTCTTTGAAGGTTGGGCATTGGGCAGGCAACTCAGCACTGTAAAAATCCACTGCCAATCATTAGTGGACGGGAGTTCTGCTGTGGCGACCCCTAACCGGGAAAAGCCGAAAGACATATGAAGTTTGTCATCACCTCAAGAAATCTTTCTCAGAATAGATCAGATTACACCTCAAAGCAAAAGACTTAAAGGCGCCTAGACTGGTAAACAGTAGACTTCCTCTTATCTGACTTCTATTTAACCGGCCCCCTTTTTAACCAGCCATCAAATTTCTGCTGTAGCCCTAGCAAAAGACAACAAAGAAGGACAACACTTCCGCCTCCTCTAGGCTAAATAATGACAAACATTTGAGTTTTAGACTTCATATTCATTAGAAAAATGCATACTAACATAAATCTTGTTATTCTAGCTGATTTATAACATAAGTGCTATTTTTGTTTGCTTTGTCTGGTTAACCAGCTATTCATTTATCCAGCCTAAGGTCCGGTCCCAGCAAGACTGGATAAGAGGGAGTCTACTGTACTACTAATGCTACTAGCTACCAGTGAAAGACAACACTGTGGAAAATCAGATCCTGTTTGTTTTCTGATGGGCACCTGTTTGCCCTCTTTTCTGTTAAGCCAACCATCTTAGGAAGAAGAAGAGAAAAGTATGTACCTTGCTGTAGTCTTTGCAGACTGTGTAGGTGGTTGTCACTGCTGGGACCAGGATAGTGCACTTTCTGCACTCCCTTTTGGCTATTTAAGATACCCTCTTTGCGAGCAGCTGCAATTAGTTATTAGTCACTGACAGTACTCAACACATAAATTCAGCTCTTGATGTATTTATAATTATTTTAAACTTGTTGTGTTTATTTTTTTTTCTGTTAAGCCATCCATCCAATGAACTAAGGGGGTTGTATATACCTGCCCTGGTGTTTTCACTGTCTGTAGGTGTTTGTCACTGCTGAAGCTGAGGTAGAAAAAGACAAGTAGAGTTGAGTACCATCGGCATGTCAGTGATATACAGCTAATTTCTCACCCTGTTGAGATCATTCAGAAGCAGGAAGTACATTGCAAACAGAATGAGACCTAAAAAGGCCCTGCATTGCATAGTATTCCATAGAGAAAGTGATGATAGTATTGATTCCGGAAGTTACTGTTTATGAATAGTCAGAGATGAGTTAAACTCCTTTTTTATATAGTTCCAGTAATATTACAGTAGCTGGAAAGACATTACAATAAGATGGTATGACTAACCATTTCAAAATGTGTTCTACTATTATGAAGGACCAAAGAGCTTAACGATGCTGATCTTGTGCCATGAATCAGTTATTAAAAACCTTAGTGACAGCGGTCTCAGTTGTGGGCTGAGTCTGAAACCACACTAAAGAGGATGGTAGAATCCATGTTCCTTGAGGAAGGATTCAATCTACACATGATCTATGCCATCCAAAATCTTGTTTACAAAACTTCAAATTTCTTGATAGGGTTTAGACTGTAAAGACTGTCTGGCATGAAAAGCGGAATTGTGTGAATCATGGTAAATAACAACCCTAGTGTGACATATCAAATGGAGGGAGTGGAAAATGCTGGCAAAAGAGTAGTAACATGGCCTGAGGGTGTTGATCATAGCTGAATTTTACCACCATGCGCTAAGCAAAAGGGCAGTAACAAATGCAAATTAAATAATGGGCTGTGTTCTTAGGGGAATGGACTCCATTAGGAAATAAGTAATGCCTCTGCTCCAGTAGACCCTGATCAGGTCACATTTTGAATAGTGCGTGGCATTTTGTTTTGTTTTGTTTTTAAACAAGAAATATCTTTATTAAACTATCACTTATGACAGTTATAGTCTGTCAAACATTATAAAGTTCATTAATTTCCTGTCTTCTGTGCAGAGTCTGCATGTCTTCCCCACAGTTGAGTGAATTTAAAGACATGCAGATAGGTGCGTGTGTGTGTGTGCCTTCGTTGAAGATTCGGTGCCGAGCTGGCAACTCGACACTGTAAAATTTTACTGTCAATCATTAGCGGACCGGAGTTCCGCTGTGGTGACCCCTAACCAGGAAAAGCCAAAAGACAGTTTTTATTCAATTTCTGTATTCCCTTAAACCTCATTCCTCCTCTGAAACATTATTCTGCATGTATTTTTACCACAATTCCCATTTTTGCTCTATAGTTTCCTCCTACACTTTTCTATGTTACTATATTCACTGCTTCAAATACAGTTGGTTTAGACTTTGATTTCCATTTTCTAGTGAGTGTTTTTTTTTTTTGGCAGTAACCAAAATTTAATTCTGCAAGCTCTTACAATGTCTAGACAATTCTGATTCTGTATCACAGCTCAAAAATCATTACTTAGTTACACCAATTTGCTCACCCAGTATTTCAATTAGAGTGGTCAGCAGGGAAGTTTTAAAGTCTGCCAACTCATTACACTCCTAAAAAATATGTTCACAGTTATCTCTTTCATCCCATCACACCTCCGGCATTTGCAATCTGCCTGAGTAAAATTCTTTGGAGTCTGCTTGAGGAATAAATATAGCCATGCAAACACTTCCTAGCAAAGATCATAAATCTTCTAGAATTTGCTGCATATTTGGGAGCCGTACATATATCCCCTATTGTTTCTATGTGAATTGCTTATTCATTCTCTCTTCCCAATCATTCCTAAACTCCTCAGATTGATTTCTGTATTTATCATACAATATTTTATATGCCCTACTAATTATCCCTTTTTAACAGCAGCTTCTGTTTTAGATTATACTAAAAACTCTACTAGTGCTGGCATTTTTCTTAGGACCCCCTATTTATTTCTCTTTGCCTATACTCTGATATCAATCCTTGATAGGAAAAGCAATCTCTAGCTCGCACTCCAAATGAATTCTTGGCCTCTTCTCATTCTGTTACCTTTATCTGTCTAATAAATTGCTCCCAATACCTTGGTTCTTTTGTCAGTTTTCTCTGGAAAATTCCGGCTCCCTCTTGCCTATTCTCTGTACCCCTAAATTCCCTCTCAGCAGCATATTGTGTGGAGTTTTGAAGGTACACTAAAGATGTGAGGCCAGGCTACTGGAAATAGTCTAGATTGCAAAAAGCCACTAAAAAGATGCGTGGCATGGAGGGTAAAATGATATAACTAGAGACTAGAAGCGATAGTGAGACAATGGCAGAGATGAATATGACTATGTCATAGAAAAAAATAAAGGTCATCCTGAATTGACAGATCCGACTGGTAGGAAGGGGTACAAGCAGCAGATAGTCCAACTCCTTGGAATTCTGAAAATACTTTATAGAGACGGCTGCAGAGCCGCAGAATGGGCCACTAAAATGAATAGTGGAAAAAGTAGTAACAGAGGCATTTAAGATGGCATAGTACACGTAAAAAAAGGTAAAAAGGAAGGTGGGGATGTAGGAGAGGTAGAATGTTAAAGAGTGCCAGCTCCACTGACTTAGCTAGACAATGTCCTGACTGACCCCAGTGATCAGAGTTTGCTTAGTGATCAGATACATGTTAAAGCTAGCAGAGCAAGGATGGATGAGCCTACCTTGGGTGGGGGTGGGGGGGGTAGTGGACCAGGGTTGTCTGATACCTCCAGCCTACAAGGAGATCTTCCTGGATTAACTGTTGTTTCTAACTTTATTTATATTTAAAGGGCTTTCAATTTACTGAAGTTTGGATGTTTAGTGTTCTTTTTTACCAAACCACAGACGTGGTAGTTATCACTACAGGTACATGGGAGCATACTGGAGGGCAGAATGGTCACCAAGGTGACCTGGGGTCTTGTCTTCCACCCAGAGGAGGGATTAGGGCCAGGATGTCAGCTGCATGAATAAGGACCCCTCCCCCAGACAACCATTAACCTTGGGTTAGGGTTAATATGGATGCAGTGAACAGGTTCTAGTGCAATCAGTGGCAACTTCATGATCAGCAAGCATCACAGCAACATGTCAGGAGCAGACTAGATATGCATACTGTCTCCTGCTATCAAGCAAATATAATATACTGTCCCCACAGACAGTGCCTAAAACAGAGGACTGTAAAGGTGGACTTGTTTGAAAATTTTACTATCTGTCTTAATTTGAAATAACTGCTATCCTTGAAGTCGACCAAAACCATATTTTTCCAGAAAAACACATTGTGATAGTCAAGAAAATAATTTCCATATCTAATACACTGTCCTGCTCAGACTCCCTTCTTATTGTTTCTAACTTTATTTATATTTAAAGGGCTTTCAATTTACTGAAGTTTGGATGTTTAGTTCAAATAAACATCTTAATTCAGAATTTGGCAAGATTTTGAACTGTCCTCACTTTTTGGCATTCAAGTTCTCACAAAGCAAAAAAGACCAGGAACATAAAGACCGCCTGTGACTCTCATCTATTTTGCAAGAAACTCTGTCTCTCTTTCTAGCTGAACAGCTCATTTGTGAACATGTGTGTGTGTGTGTGTGTGTGTGGGGGGGGGGATGCTGTTATTTTTAGGAGACTTAATATAACTGACATTTGTTCAGTCCTGTTTACTGTCATTATATAAATTAAAGCATGCTAATTCAACAGAGGTGCTCATAACTAACTCACTATTAGAAAACAAACATTTACTGGTTTTAGTATAAATAATGCATTGAATCATATCAAATGATCTAACGGTAAATGAACAATGTTAAGAAAGCAGTGCAAAAGGCTGATGAAATAATGCAAACTTAAGGAAAAGGCAAAAGTAGTAGAAAACAAGAATTTTTTTATTGTTCTGCATAGAGGCAGGGGATGAGATTCCAGACAGAATACTAAGTGCAGTTCTGGAAACACCATCTTTATAAGGATATAGACAGGAGAGAGGCAATTTGTAGAAAGTCAACAAAAATGTTGTATAATCTGTATGAGAAAATATGCAAAGACAGACAACAAGAGTTTACCATGCCTAGTGTTTTTTTTTCTCTCCTGTTCCTCCTCACAATTGACTGTCAACTGCCAACAACTTCTATCCTTATCTACCCTACCAGACCTGCCTTAACCTTCAAAAGGCTCAACATAACCCACATATGAGGCTGGTAAAGAGATCAAGGACACTGGTGGGGCAACATATTGCAGGATCTGCAATGGTTGCCTTTGGGAGGTGCATGTGTAGAGCTACCTGACTGCTTGCAATGTAGAACTCACCCAGCTCTTAATGCTGATGGAGGAGCTGGTACCAGTCATTCACTCACATCCTCCAGTGCCTCTGCCACTAGTCAAACAAGGCCTTGTCATACTTAGTCTTGAATTAAAAAATGTGAACAGAAAATGAAACATTGCAAAAACTCTGATGTGCATGTTATATACAGTCCAAGGGATTACCATCATTAAAAAAGTGTAGGAGAGTAAGAGGGGCGTAATTTGCAGAAACAAGACATTTTGAGGATATAAAAGGAAACCCAATGAAGTATGAATTCACAGAAAAAGTGGCACATGCTAGAAACAGCTTTCCTTAAGAATTAGAATAGTCAAAAACAGTAATGGAAGTTAGGAACACATTGGACAAACACAATATCGAACATATGAGGGGTGAGAATAAGAGAAAAGCAAGTTGTTTGCTAAACAACATTTGAAGCTTATCCACCACACAGGTAACTAGGCAGATGGGCCTAGTAGTCCTTATACACCATCCAATTCTATGTTTCTGAGTGCAGGTGCTTTAATTATATTTATTGTTATATAGTTCTTCATATGTTTGATGTGAACACCTATTAAATAATGAAGTAAATAAGTAAATTAATTAATAAATAAACCAATAAATTACAGCACAAGCTGAGTCATTGAGTTACTCCACCTCTAGGTTGCAGTTTGAGGGCATCAGTAGCCAGTTTCCATCTCCTGCTGCCTAAGCAGAAAATAAAATCATTCCAGCTTATTTAAACTCTGGCATCTCAGCTTCTCTTTATTGCTACGCATCACCTAGAGATAGGAATGCAGAGTGGCGGGCCAAGTGCTCTACAGCCCTGCCAATGTTTTCAGTTCTTTTCTGTTTCTCTGCTAGGGCTGAAAGGAAAGGGCACGTGTTTTTCTTCAGTTTAGCTGACTAGCAACGATTTGTAAAACCCAGCGAATTAAATTTGCCACACTGTAATAACAGGAGATGAAGTTTATCTGAATGGCTAATCTGCAGAGCTGAGAAATGTTAATGAAAAGCAATGGAATTTGCACAGAGGTCAGAGCAGTAATAAAATGACCTTGTGTCTTTCACAAAACGTGGCAAACTATCCCACTGCTGCTAATCAGTCAGTAGGGGGCTTAGAAGGATTTCTGGAATTCTACAGCAGCTTCCAAACTGTAGGCCCTGGAACAGGAAGATGTAAGAAATTTCTGAGGTGTAAAAAACAAACCAAAAAAAAAACAATAAAAATAAGAAACCAGCAGGCCACAGAGACTCCAATGGGTAAAACAGTACAAAAACGGGGATTGGTGCTTTCGTTTATTAAACATAAACTTCTTCCTCCCTTTTTGCATTTTACTGCACGCTTACTGGTTTTTGTACCTGTTGGAGTATCTGTGGCCTGTGGATTTCTTATTTTTATTAATTTCTGATGTTTACATACAACTCCTGTTCTACTACTTCCGCAAAAAAAAAGAAAAATACATTTTTCTATGGTATATATCATGAATATAGAATTAAAGATACAACACATATGGTAAAGTACTGGGTAATCATTTTTATGATGAGTATTCTTCACTTTGAGTACTTCTCTTCTTTGCCAGCTCACTTGTACCATTTTCATTTCATTTATGTGTTTGAAGCTGGAACACTTGGTGTTCTACTGCTGGGTAAAATATCACCCACTTAAAATTAATTTGTGCACCATGCCTTATACAGTGCAGGCCAGGCTGTACTCATGGCAATCAATGTCAGCCAGCAGCAATAAAAAAGTGTGCAAGAAAGCAGAATGTTTCTCAGATTTAAAGAACTTGTTTTGTATACTCTGAGAAACAGTGAAATAATTAAAATGCAGCAGAACTAAAACAACTCCTTCTTGTTACTGACTGCATGTTAACTCATGTAGCACTTTCCTTTTTTTTCATTATTCTGACCCTTTTTGTACTCACAGCGCAGACTAATGTATTACTGCAAAGTTCATCTTTCTTGATACTGTTTCCTCTTAAGGTGCCACCCGTTTGTTACATACTTTCCCTTCATACATAATATAGGCAGTGATCCTCATTAACGTGGAACTTCAGGCAGGTTACCAGTATTAACTTTTCTGCCCCTGAATGCCATTAGAATCCTCTTTTCACAGACATTATTTTCACCCAGCAAAGCTAAACAAACCGACAGTAAACTGGCTGAAAGGATGCTCAGGGAAAGGACAGGTGTAATGCTGTGTTTCTTCTACCTGTACCTGCATGTGTAGCATTAACAATACAGCAGTGGTAACACAAATTTGTTTAAAAACTACCTGCTCACTATCCAGTGTGATGGCTTCCCCTGCACCCCAACATGGCAAGTAGAGGTGACAACGTCTTGTGTATTCACATGATATACTACTGGATGTTACCACATGTACAGAGCAAAGATACAGTAAACACTGTGCTTATTGACACTACCTAAATCAGATAGATCCTGTTCTGTTTCTTGGAAGCCATTTTTTGTGCTGATTTGTTCATCCTGCTGCTGTTGCATGCTGTAGATTATTTACTGGTCATTAAAGTCTTTAAACAATTAAAGGTGTTTGGTACTGCCAGTCTGTGAAATAAAGCAGCTGTGTAGTATGAAATAATTAACTCACGGCAGCAGAATCAAAAACTACAGCATACTTTGCGGTTAGAAGAGTCACATGGGTTTAAAGTATAAGTTTGTTCAGTAAGACATGCCTGTCATTTGTAAGACTTCAATTTTAGGAGTGAACAGACTTTATGACAATATGAGCAATAATGGTGGTAAGTCTACTAACATTTAATAAACATGCATAAGATAGAAAGGACCAGCTCAGAAAATGATTTAAGGCAAGAATTAGGAGACCTTATACTGGGCATGTATTTACAGGACTGCAGACCATATGTTTACTAAGTCAAGTTAATACGAGCTACCTTGCAGAGTGGCTTCTACTATGTTAAGGATACCTGCCTATTTGCTAGTGTTCTTCACAGGAGACAATGAAATATTTTAATTAATGTGAATTACTGTTTTCTTAGCATTCAATAATAAATTTGGAGAGCATTGTATCAGGGCTAAACTAGGACTCATAAAGAAAGCAGAGCAAGTTCTTCATTTCTGTGCTATTTAGCTGTCAGACATCTCCCTTGTACTCAAGGCCTAAAGGTACTGATAAACGGTAGGAAATGAAAGTGACTGGCCAAGATACACAGCCACAGAAGAGGATATGGATACCAGGCTACTGTCAGACCGACATTCTTTGAACAAATAGTAGCTGTAATGAATAATGCAGTGGACTATATAGCTATGGTAACAGGACTTTTGACAAGAAACAGACCACCATAAAAGGGTCAAGCAAGGGTGGATCACTGTTGCTGTAGCCATAGCTAGGTGAGTGTTTTCCCTTGCCCACTGGAAAGCTTTCAAAGCTTTTATATGCCTTGCACATGCTCTGTCAAGAGCTCAGGAGCAGCTCCATAAAACACAGAGCACAAATCTCTTCTAGGCAAAGGGTATGTCTGTGTGTGTGTGTGTGTGTGTGTGTGTGTGTGTGTGTGTGTGTGTGTGTGTGTGTATATATATATATATATATATATATATATATATATATATATCGTATGTATGTGTACATCCACACCCTGTACTGTTATGGCAAGTTTACAAGTGCACTATCTTCACCTATATTCACTATACAGATGACTGTTACAATATCCTTTGCTGTTTGAGTAGATTACCATAGTTTAGAAACTATGAAGGGAGCTAATAAATTAAGATTAAAGAAGGTGCTGGAGAATGGTCCGAGCAAAGCCTTTTCTAGACCGGGAAAAGGAATCCATTTGGTAGTATTTTAACAGTATATACAGAAGAAAAGATGTTGCCTCTAGAATAGTTCTAGAGTCCATCCCTTTCCAGAAAGCCAGCAAAGAAGCCAAAGCCCTTGTGGAAGTGGCCTTAACTCTGTCTGGAATTGGCTTATTATGGTGAGTATAACAAAAGAAAATAGTATGAAAAAACTATCAGGAAATAGTCTGTGTCGACACTAGTTGCCCTTTCCTCTTAACTTCAAAGGAGCCAAATCAGCATTCCTGAAGATCTGAGTTTTATCTAAGTAGTATCTGAGCTGCCTGTAGACATTTAGTGTAAAGAACATTCTCTCCTTTGCTCTTTAGTTCAGGAAAAATGAAAGGGAGATTAACAGTCTGTCTTAAAGTAAACTCTGAGAGCTCTTTAGGCATACAAGAAAGATTAGTTCTCAAAGACACTGTCCTTGTGAAAACCAGGTAGGGATGACTCTCAATAAATGGTTGTAACTAAGATACCCTCCTAGTCAGAGCAATGAGTAAAACAGTCTTTCATGTTAAGAACCTCAAGCCTGATAAGTAGGTTCAAATGGAGGACAGTAAGCTTTTCATGCACAAAGTTAAGACCCAAAGGAAGAGCCACCCATTTTCCAGGCTGACGCATGTGCAAAACACCTTTCAAAAACCGATTAACTTGAGAATGATTACAAAAGGGTCTCAGGGTAGATAAGTAGACATGGCAGACAAATTAACCTTAATAGAGGAATAAGAAAATCCAGAAGACAGTAACTTTTACAAATAATCAAGAACAGAGGCAGCGAGGCCTGAATATGGTCCTGGTCCTTAGACTGTCAGCAATTAGAAAATCTTTTCCATTTGCACATATATAATTTTCTAGTAGCAGTTTGTTTAGCTCCTTGTACCTGCTGCATGTCCTCAGAAAAAGTGCCTAAAGATATTGTCACTCTATCATTCAGGTAGTGAGCTGAACAGGTTGCAATGCATCAAACACCTGTCTCATGAGTAAATTCAGTCTGTGGGAAAGCCTGCCATAATTGTTCCTCGCCAGAATGAAAAGAAGGAAGAACCACTGCTGCCTGGGCCAAAAATGAGTCACCACCATAATTTTTGGAGAGTCCTCCTAGATTTTTAGAAGATCCCTGGATATCAGTGGAAAGGGTGGAAAAACAAAGGAGCATCCAAGTCCAATGGAATTAGAGGGAATCTGACTTCCAGACCTGTTTGGAAGGAGTCCTGGAGCAGAATTTCTTTAGTTGCCTAGTCTGTGAGGAAGCAAACAGATCTACCTAAGGTGTTCCCGAAAATTGGATCAATTCTTGGAAGACCTCAGGATCAATTCTTGGAAGCATTCACTTGTGGGGGGG
>NC_056741.1:1406079822-1406109822 GCF_019279795.1 Protopterus annectens
GAGGTCCATAATGTTGATGTACTCCACTGTCTTACAGAAAAGGCTAGTGAGGCTAGTAGGTCTATAGTTGCCCAGGTCACTCATGTACTGCCCTTTATGGAGTTGGATGACTACAGCAGTTCTCCACACTTCCATCATGAATCCAGTGGAGAGGCTAAGATATAACAGATGTAATAAGAAGTCAACCAGCCAGTACTTAGCACTGAAAAGACAACAACCTGGCACATTGTCAGGGCCCATGGAATTAATGTTTTCAGTCTTGGTGAGAGCATTTAACACTTGCTTGGAGATAATTTTGGGGTAGTGGTGTAAGCATGCTAACATGCTGTGAGCAATTTTGTGGAGATAGGAGTAATGCTTGAGCTGAATTTGTCCACTAATATGTCAGATTACAAGTACTTCATAGGGTCATAGGTAAGTATTAGGCTACCTGCCTTTCCAGGCCATTTATTCCATTTGAGAATCATACCCTTCACCTTGTATCTATAAGCTAAACACCTTAACCATTATGCCGACCAGCAACCCTAAAATTATTGTGTTGCTTTTGCATGACCATAGCAGAACTTGAACTTACAATCCTCTGATCCAAAGTCAGACCCTTATCCATTAGGCAATATGGCCAGCCAAAATCTGGTTATTTAGTATTAACACAGATTACTGTTGGTTATTATTTCATAGGTTCAGAAGTAAGTACTGTGCTAGCTGCCCTTATGGGCCATTTAAACCTAGCCAGTTTCCCTTTTTTTTTACTCAAAATAACCTATCCCATTTGGTTATAGATTGGCCTTACCAATCCCACAGTCAACAATAATATTTTACCCCTAATGAGAATAACTGGGATCATACCATAGATAATTTGATGTACAAAGCATTTACGAGCTGTATCTGTCCATTAGTAGTACATGGGGCAGTCCTGGGGTAAACTTTCAGTTTACCATCAATAGATTCAAGTTGCACTAGAATATGGACAGGGATGAACTTTGTTTTATGTGGCTGGGAAGTCTGTTCCATAGCAGTGTTATTCTCTGTGAGATATACCTGTCTCTCCAAACCATTCTGTTGATGTTACAAAACAGGTTTATATCCCTAGAACAGGTATTTCTGATGGCATTTGGCTTGCTGATGTGCAGTAAACTCAGCAGTAATGGGCTGGTGTATGCCAAACATGGGTCACCTCTTAGCAATTTGTAGGATACAGAATATAGTGTCAGAGCTTTGAGTCGGTCCATGTAGGACATCTTGTTTAGGATTTGTATCCTTTTAGTAAGGTATCTGTAGGTGTTCCAGTTGTTGCATGTGTCTGGATAGATACAAGCCAAAGGGGGCATTATATTCAATTTCTGACCTAATAAGGGCCAAATAAAGGGGGGCAATGACATCCCTAGACCTAGATATAATCCCTTTGTTGATAAGCTGTGCAATACAGAAGGACCTTCTTACAACAATAAACAGGTTGGTCAAAAGTTAGGTCATTGTCTACATAAGTTATCTAATCCCGACCAACTTTGTTAACTCTTAGGGGCATATTACCAATGCAGTAGTTCCCTATGGTGAGGACTTCCCAAAGAATACAATACTGCATTTTTTGGCATTTAGTTTCAGTTCATGATTTTTGGCACCAGTTATTTATTTGAGACAAACATTACTGCAGAATGGCCAAGTAATTTGTGGATTCAATGACTGCTCCTAGCTTGCAGTCATCTGCAAAGTTAGTCAGCCATGGTCCTTTGGTGGTGTCTTTTACTTCAGAAACGTAGATGTCAAACAGGTGAGGTTACAGCACAGAACCCTGGGAGACACCACTGGTAACTGGTCTTTTTGTGGAGGTAACTTCTCCTATTTTGATTATCTGTGAACCAGTTGGCAATCTATCAGGTGACATAGGGGTTTATTCACAGTTTATTTAGGTTTTCTACTATGTCTGAGTGGGAAATTGTGTCAAAAGCTTGGCCAGGTTGAAGTGTGCAGTGTGTACTTCATCCATTGCTTTGGTGACCTTTCCAAAATAATCTACCACGTTCAGTAAGCATGACCTGCACTTGACAAATCCAAACTGAGATGAGTCCAGTGTTTGGAGGTTCCCTATGCCCTGATTGACTAATTGCATGATAAGTCTTTTAATGGCTTTGCATATAAGGTTGGTCAGAGTTATGGGTCTGTAATTGCCTGGGACTGTGTAAGGTCCTCCCTTATGCAGGGAAATGAGTGTAGTTGTTCTCCATTCGCTTGGTACAAAGCCTGTATGGAGTATTGTTAGGGGTGTGGCCAAATTGTGTTTTATGCTACTTAAGATGCATCCAAGGATATTGTCAGGCCCCATCGATGCAGTATTTTTAGCTTTTGATAGCACTTTTAGGACTTGGTCTTGTGTGACAGCTGGAGGCAAGTCAGTTTCAGGTACATCTTGATGGACAGATGGAAGGGGGAGAGAGGGGTAAAGTTAGAAATAAATTTATCATCCATTAGGCTCATTTTATCTTCAACCTCAATATAGGTAACATCATTCACAATCAGCTCAGTATATTGCTGCATTGTGCTTTTGCGATTATTAACATAACTAAAAAATGTCTTGTAATTGTCTATGGCTTGGGCAGCTATTTTAGCCTCAGACTTGGCTTTCATAGATTTCATTAAGCTCCTGAGTTGTTTATTTCACTGACAAGGGCTCTAACATTCTGGGAATTGTGATTCTTCATTTTGGCCAAATTTTTTTTCCTTTTTGATATTATGTTTTCTACCATGTGGGTCTGTTTCTGGGGTTTGTCCTGTACTTTTTCCTATGGGGTACATTGGCATCTATGTAGCTGTTTACATGCTGGTATGTTTTGGTTGTGTATATTTCTGCATATTCAGTTGAGTTAACTGAGTTTGTTGAAGATTTGAAGCTTGTCGATGTAGCGCTTAGGAGTGGGTAGTTTGTCTTACAGTCATTTCTAAATGTACCTTGGGTGGGAGGGATCCCTGGCTTCAGTTTTATTTCAAAGGAGACCGCTTTATGGTCAGACGTAACAAATGATGCAGATAAGTAAGAGATGTTGCAAGATGCTGCCATATTCTGGATACTCTGAGTAACTGTTCCAGGGCATTTGTATTGACAAAGTCCTGGAATCTGTGTGCTTGTGCACCAGTGGTGGTGTAAGTTTCCCAATCTAGAGTTGCATAGTTTAAATCACCTATGGAAATGGTATTGGGTTTAATACAGACTGATTTTTAGTTCAGGTACATGGGAGTTGTGGCTTTCTTTTGTCATAGGAAGAAGTCTATAGCTAGCCAATATATGGTATGGGACATTTCTGATGGCTATTTGGACATGAAGAAGCTCTTGTGCATCCTGCTGCTATACCAGCCTTTATGTGAATCTCTTCTTAATGCAGACTGATGCACCTCTGCCTTTTTTCCATCTTGTGCAGTGGCTGTTCCAAACGTGTGGAAGGCATTATGGTCTTGCACAGTCAGAATGCTCTCCGTTATCTGGTTTATTTCTAAGGTTCCTGACACAGATGAAGAAAGCTTTGTGGTTCTCCTTAGCATGACTAACAACTTTTTTAAGACCTTTGTTGATCATTTTGAGCTCTTCCGTAGTTAACGGAGTGTTAAGTTTACTTTTACAGGTTAGGAGTTTTTTTCTCCTATTGTATAGTTTGTTGATACTGGGGTTCCACCAAATGTGTTTGTTCTTAAATTATGGGGACCAAGATCTCAAGTACCTTGGAAGTGGACAAAGGATCAGTGTTTGAAAATTGCAATATGAGAAGTAGAGTCATCTAGGTGAGGAGGGTGTTTGAATTTCATCAGGTCACCAGTCAGCTGGAGTATATTTGCCTCACAGTAATCTATCTATGAAACTGGACTGGTTTCAAAATGACTCAGGTCTCACATTTAAAGTAAATGTTACTGCACAATGGTCAGATTTGACCAATGATATAGTAATTGTGGGCTATGGGTATATGTATATTATATTTATATTTATTTATTATTTGACATTTTGTGTTAGTCCAACTGGGCCAGGAGCCCATTTTCAAGAAGCGAGGAGTGAAAAAGAAAAAGTTACTCCAGTTACAGACAGTAAAGTATACATAGTTTTTACAATTAAAAATATCATTATTACAAACACTACAAGTAAACAAGTACACATGTTAAGTTATAAAAAAGAAACATTTTTTGTTTTTTGTGTGTGTTGTGTGATAACTAACTGATGTGGTAAGGTGTATAGCAAGTTCATGTGGGATAGGGGATCTGGGGGTGTAATGGAGTGTAAATATATAGAGAAGATATATGATACAGATAGAGGAGATTGTTGTACAAAAGTATGGGTATTGGTAAAAGTAAAGTGGAGAGTTAAAAAGTATGCTGAAGTTGTATTAAAATAAACAGAACAGAAGTAAGTAAGAAGCGGTATATGGTTTGGCACGCTTGGTAAGCGTTAATAAAATAATAAAATATGTTTTCTCAAAAAATGACTTTTTTGCAGAGAACCAGAGAATGATATAAGAAACTGTCCACTTTTAAAAAATCCATCCGCTTTGAAGGGTAAGTCCATACATAAGGTATAAGGCATTATTTAATTGCATCATCATGTATCCTGGTCACTCATTTTGAAAAACAAATGCTAGAAGCACAAATATATACTAGAAGCACATTACAATTAGCTTTTTTTCTTTGTGTGAAGTTTTTTTTCTGTTGATTGTCAAAATCAAGTCACTGAAATATCCACCCAGCTTAATTGTAAAGCAATCCACCCAACTATTTCTGAGCCAACATGCCGGTTCTCTGTGACTATAAGCAACTGTCTGTATATCTTTTATTCATCTGCCTTTTCTCTTTCCGCCAACATATCAATCAAATTAAAATTCTTACTTTTAGTTATCAAATACTGTTACACTGTTTGATGTACATGCTACTCTTATACTGGGGTATTATTCATTTGTATTCATTTATATCTTTTTAAAACATAAGTATTCTTGCCAAATAGAATGTGCCTACAAGCTGCAAACTGAATGTGCCTACAACTATCAGTAGGTGGACAGAGTTGACTTGCTGCTCAGCACAGCTGCTTGAGCAGAAGAGCAGAGAGAAAGAGAAGAAGAAAATGTGCTTTACAACAACAAGATCTTTTTTAGATAAACAATAATAAAACCAAACAAAAAAGATAATAAAGAACCAAATAAAACCACAAACCAAAAAAAAATAAAAAATGTATATGAAAAGATATGAAAAATTTGGAAAGCTGTATGCAAAGTCCTTTGCAAAGTCTTGGCTACAGCTAACTGAAATACTGACAAAAACAGACAACATTCACAAGACACAGACAGCTTCTCATGTTTGATCAGATGACCTTGCTCCTCCACTATATGTCCTCAGCTCCTTTTGTCATAGGTATCATATATGAGACTATATCCACAAGGAGACAATAAGTATAGACTATATAGCAGCAGTCACTAGCTTCACATTTCATAGTAGCAGCATTCAGCTCACACAGCAGTCACTCACTTCACATATTGTATATTACTCTATTTATTACATTATGTTAGAGTTATATGAGTATTATGGTAATATATATATATAGTAGGAGATGATGCTAATGCAAATACTGCTACTGACTCATACTGTGATAAAAATACATTGATTGTACTGTGACTGGAGGTAACACCCAGATGTGCTTGAGGATAAGAGAGTCTGGAGAGCATTTGGCACAATCTGATATCTGTCTGGCTCTTGGATCCCTCTGTACTGTGTCTCTCTGATCTTATCTCCTGTCTGTTGGGTGCATGTGTATAATAACCCATATATGTAGTGTGCATAGTAAGTGGGTTATATTACACACTGCACATGACTATTACTATTACAGCACATGAGCAAGAGGGTGAGACATGCTATTGCTGGGTGGGGACCAGCTGTTACATTTACACGAATTCTCTAACAATACAGCTAATACAGGACAATCCACTATGCACATTATGTGAGTCTGTGGAGTGGGGAATGTTGTCTGCAGTATGATATGGCTGATAGCTTGCAAGTTTTGCTTGATGAATGTTTGGTGCTTCGGGTTATGGCTGTCAAGGGTAGCTTGTTATTTTCATCACATTGCATTTTCATAGGGAATGGCGACTTCATAAATACAATGACAAATGCCTGCCCTTCATGGAAATGTGAAGTTTTTGCCCAAAGAAAGTTATTGATTTGTTTTCAATGTAATATGCTTTAGTTTTGAGACTATCATTCAGCTACATTTCATTTTTATTATATTTATTTTATATGAATGTATAATTTCTCTATTAAATTGATTCTGAAGTGTTTCTTTGACTTAGACCGTGCTTGGTTCACTTTCGTTTTCATTTTCTTTTCTTTTCTTTTTTCAGGATCACTAGTTTGTCAAACTAATTTTCTTTTCAAGCTGGTCAAACACTAGTGTCATATATAAAAGCAATTCATATCATATTTTCAATTGTTTCATGTATAGTTTCTGAAAAGGGTTACAAGAAGGATAGAATCAGGGAAATCCATAGAATAGAGAGCCAGAGGTATACCTCCAAACTGGGCCATTCCAGCTTCATAAGTTTACCTCCTTTTCAAGTTTACCAATTACCGTCATTACAAAATTGTGTATTTGTGAGCGTCCATCCAAGCAGTCTTCTCCATTCTGAAGGGAAGATAATTAAAAAGGAAGAGGATTTAGATAAAGTTTGTTCTTCTGGAAGGTGTGGAGTTGTGTTTAATCTTAGGTGGAGCCTGATTTGTGTTGCTTTGATTTGTTTGTTTTTTTGGAGTGTTAAGGTCTTGTATGACTGTGACTGTTATGAAGGTCTTGTATATCTGTCTAACTTATAACTGGAACTACTAATATATATGTAATATATATATATATATATATATATATATATATATATAATATATATATATATATATATACATATATATATATATATATATATATATATATATATATATATATATATATATATATATATATATATATATATATTCTTCTAGTCTCTCCTGGTTCTGGCTATCTCAGGCTGCTTGCAGCTCTTCTAAGTAAGGAACCTCTGTTGCTTTTCAATTGCTTGTTGTGTCTACTGAGATACATTTCAAAGGAGGCACTGTACTCTGTGAGGCTTTGTCAGTGTGGAGTACACACAAAGGAGGTGAAAGTACTTTTCTTCTTGAAGATATACCTTTCAATCACCCTTCCTACTACCTCTTGATCTTGATGGTCATGTACCTTCAATGTTTCCCCTGTTCCAAGCTCTCTCACTACCTTTTCATTTTTGTTTTGTGTATTGGAGCCCTGTAAATGGGTGTGGGATTACCCAAAATTTTGTCTGTGCATTTTTTCCGGTTTTTAATTATTATTTTTTTGGAGTCTGGTTATTATCTGCAAAATGGGACATATTGTTTGTAATTTGGAGGTCAGAGAAGACATGTAGAGACTAAGAGACTGCATGTAGATTCATATTGTAACTAATCACATTGGTCCTGTTTGAGTAGATTGAGAATTAGCTGCCTGATCAGACATAGCCTCAGACAGTTTGCAATCCAGCTAACTATATGGGAGTCAACTTGGAGACCATTTATTTTACTATGTTGGAATGAGATATAGTATCAAATGCCATGGCAAGGTCAAAGTGCACTCTATAGAGAGCATGCCCACTGTCCACTGCCTGTGTCACCCTCTCAGAGTTTACCAGATTCATCAGACAGTATCTACCCTTGACAAAGTTGAACTGTATGGAGTCAACTATGATAAGATTTTTGATATCACTGTTAATTAGAGCTCTTATGATATGAGCCATGGCTTTGCATAAGATATGTCAGACTGATGAATCTATAATTTCTGGGGCTAGTGGTGGGGCCACCCTTGTGGAGTGGCATCACCACAGCTGTCTCCCCAGGTGTGATTCGCAGCTGTGTCACCACCACAGCTGTGCATCATACCTGGGCACAGAGCCAGTTGCTAAGCTCAAGCTGAAAAGATATAGAAGTGTGTCTGCCAGTGCTTGTTTGGTGGTGCTTATTAGGCAGCCGGGAATATTATAAGGCTGTGCAGAGGATGCATTTTTTTTAAGAAAGTAGTTTTAGTAAATGTTCTTTGCTGACAACTGGGGGTCATAGACCTTCTGGGCTATATGGGGACTGTATAGCTGTCTCCAAGATGTGGTTTCTGCCAAATCATTGAGGCTTGATGACACATGTTGGAAACATCTGGGGAAAGTGGGTGTTTCCATTTTCAATAAGCTCTTAGAAATGTTGAGTATTAGTCCTTAAATTACTGATATAACTAAAGGAGGAGTTATAGTTGCCTTTAGCTTATAATACTATTCTGAGTTCATGAGATGTCTCTGTTTTCCTGATGGCATTTTTTAATTCATTTATTAGGCCCTTCTTACTGTTACAGTAACCCACACTGCTATTTACTTTTTCCCATTCCCCATTCTGATATGCAAAGTCCATAGCCCACCACAATTCCACATCCTGGGCTCCTCTACCATACTAAGTCATTTTTCTGAGAGTATATACCTTCTTCTACCCCTAGATCTCTCTCTGCCTCTCTTTCTCCATTCTCAACAACTGAATTTTTCATCAGCTTCTCTCTTTGCATAGTTGCTGGATGCATTTGATTTTTAGTTAATAATTCCCTCAATCTGTGCTGACCATCAGCCTTTTTTGACTCATCTTAAACACATTTATTTTCCCATTGCTCTGGGACTCCTTGATGTGAAGGTGAGACTGAGAGACAATCAAAAAGGTTGTGGATGTGTTTCTGTTCCTGTACTCACATCTGGTGATGTGAGCAATGAGGGTGCTTCAGTTTTAACCCTTAACCCTCACTCTAGGTACTTGTAGGTACATGTGTCACTGCAAAGGCCTACTACACCCTCCCCATTCAAATTATTGCCCCCACCTACATTCTAATTAGGGCTACTGTCACAAGATTGGTAAGCCAATCACACAATCCCAGTTAATGATTGCAACTTTGTCATTTGTAAGCCTCCACATGCATGTGGTGAATCAGACAACTAGACTACCACTCCCTTACCTTAGGAAAGGTAAGCATACCTCTAAAACTGTCTAGATTTTCACAGAATAGCCAGATTTTTGCCTCTTGTTTTTGGTCTGTCTCTCATAATATTTGTGTTTTTTTGGCAAATCATTGAGGATTGATGCCATTAAATAACAACAGACATTTGAGTTTCAGACTTCATATCATTCAGAAATGCAAAAACATCTACTGTTTATAAGAGCAATATTTAAAATGTGTCACTATTTTTGGGCTTTTGTCCCCTGATTATTTTTGGCTTTGTCCAGATTTTTTGCTCTTACAGGTCGACAGGTATGAAAACAAGCCAACTCCAGCTTCTGCCTTCTCTGACCTATAGACTCGGGTCATCTAGGTTATAATCAGGGCTTTATCCCTCCACCACTGAGCTGGGAATGGGTGCATTTATTTTACTAAGTTCAGTCTCTTAAACATACATTTTACCTTTTCTTTTCAGTACAAAATCACCTGTTGGATTGTGTATGCCTTCTTTTACACATATTTTGTTTTTGTGACATGTAAAGTATATTAGGTCTGTACTCTTAGATCTTCTAGTATTATTATTATTATTATTATTATTATTACTGCCCCCAATGCCACATCAAAAATATATATTTTCCCCTTCTGAGATCTCTTATTTCATGTATGTGGCACATTTTTAGTAGTATTCAATATAATTATGTAAGATCCCAGTACTAATAACTCTCCTGTCTATTTTGTCTTACCTTTTCAACTTTCCTTAAGTTGTCACCATTAATTGCCCTGTTTTAATGTTCTGTATGTGTCTTTAATCAGTGATCATAATCGGTGATTCCTTTGTCCTGTCACTTTAGGGCCAACAGAGCCTTCTCACTTCTCTTGTATAACCCAAAAGAATGGGCATAAATACAACACTGATGTTTCTGTTCCCATAAAAATAATGTTAAGTTTATTAAACGGCATCTTCTATCATCAGATGGTCAAAACGTTCACTTCCAATGTTGTACATGTGCAACAGATACAGCTTACACTTCACAGCGACTTATTTAGCACAACAGCTTCCGAGAACATTTTTTATTAAGAAAGAAAAACTTTTTATTAATCTTTTCTCCTATTATTTTATTACAAGGGTTGAACTAGCCTCCTCTACACAAAGAAAATACAACACCTTGTGTCAAAAAAAAAATTCCCTTTTAGAAACAAAATTGTATTACCACCCCTGCCACTGCACATGGTAATATTTTATGTCACGTCTGCTATATAATCTATCACAGCTTAACTCTCTTTTAAATCCTTTTTCAGGGCTTACCATAGAAACAGTTCCATTTCAGAAACATTTCTTTGGTTTGAAAACAACTGTTTTACTGAAAACATTTTCTGAATCTGTTATGTGATAACTGTTTATGTCACAGGATCCAAAGATATTGAAAACTAATGGTCCAGAAACTCAAGGTGAAAAACAAGCATTACATGCATCCAGAAGTTGTCTTCATTTCTTTACTCATTATGAGATGGCTTCCCCTCTCACTCTTCCCTTGTCAGTTCCAAAGGTGGACAGGCAGAACCAAGAATACTGATTCCCATGTTTTCTGTCTGCACAAGCTGACTGCTGTAAAAAAAAAAAAAAAGATAACTAAAGAGCCAGATACTATCTTCTGATAATGATGCCATTCTTTTCAAACTCATCGTCTATTCAGATGGTCTTAATTGGAATCAGTTAGTACTTGGAAATGTTGCGTCAAAATGATTATAATGAAGGACTCAATATTTTTCTATTTTCTATTAATTCATAGAGGTTTTCCTAGAATGCAATTTCTGTTTTAAATTATAGGATGCTCCTCATTGCCATATTTCTGACTCAGCAATACACCTCATCTAATGTTGGAGGAATCTGAGAAAACTGGGAGTGGCAGGTATAAGAATGGTGAAGAATTAATTCTACTTAATTAAAACTCTGCCCTCCTTCCTCCAGTCTTCATTATACCTTCACCATTAGTTCTTAATAACTCAAAATGGGGGCTAGCAGAATAAAATGGGGGAGGTACAAATCTTTAATAAATGTTCATCAGACCTATTAAATCCCTCACCTCCATCTTAGAGATTGGGGTAGGACATATTTGAACTTGTTAAACTTTATTCTGGTTTGGTAATACTTTCTCTTTATCACCACAAAATCTAAGAAACTCTTCAGATTAATTAACAGCTTATGCAAAGGTTTGAAATGTTAGTCAGATAAACATGTTACTCCAAGGAGTTGTTAGTAACATCCTCAGTGCAGGCTATGGCAGAAGTCTCCTTCCCATTCATAAGCAAATCTAAATCTGTTCATCTTTAGAAAGTAGTATGTGTTCTATAAAGCCCAAAGGTCATTCTGAAAAAATGTTAAATTTTGTGGAGAGTTCCAAATTCTCTGAGCTCAGCAACAGAATTGTGAGCACTAGTGTACACATGTGAAAAATTCCATGGATGTTGTCGCTCTTCTGAGATGTACACGTATTACACTTATATTCATAAAGAAGATGTTGAGACTTGGGTGTTCGTTTAAGTACTTTATTGAATACAAACACATCAGGATGGATAGCAGGAACATTGAACTTAAACTATCTAACTAAATGACTACATACTTGCATGCTCATGCTCAAGCTGTTTACTCTAATTGGCACTCACATCTCGTATATGCTCAGTGGATATAGGGATGTGCTTACTGACTGAGAAGCTTCCTAAAGGTGTACACACATACTGTTCTACATCCTCCCTCTTTACTGAGCTATCTTACAGTAGCGAATGACATTTCAATAGGCATGCATTATACAAGCAATAATAAAAAAAGAAACAACAGTTCTGCATACATTGCTGTGTATCTTGAACAAGGTTTTGAGATGTGATCTGATCTCGTGACATAATAGGACTGGGTTTAGCAACAGGGACAGTCACTGAGGAATGCTCCAATTGAGGAGTTTCAGGGATTTTCTCAGGAATGGGGATTGCTGACGGAATGTTCTCTGGAATAGGAACATTGGACAAGTCATTCTGAGAACTACAGTCTTTGTCACAGGCAAGATGCTGTAACACTGGTTTGGACACTGGTAACAAATGCTTACAATTTCATCTGAATTCCACTCCTTGTGATTCCACAATGTATGATTTTGGCTCTTAACACAAACTTTTCATAAATCTGCTGTGATCAAAACCTTTTGACGTCTGCATCCTCACTAGCTCCCCTTTTTTCAATGAACTGAGCGGTTTCCTGCTTTTTCATACTAAGACTTCTGGGACAAATGCTTTTTCGACAGTTAGGCTTTTACTGCTTTGTTGTTCTTAGCACTTGGAAACAATAAATTACTGCTGATTGGTTTGTTGCTCTGGTTTGTCTTGACATAAGACTCTGGGCAGGTGAACCAAGAACTTTATCACGAGAAATGTTTCTGAGATTTAACAAGTTGAGAAAAACATTGGTATTGTCATGTTTGGATTTCTCTAACAGCTGTTTTGCACTTTGAACTGCATGTTCAGCAAAGCCATTTGACTGAGGGTATTCATGACTACTTGTAATATGAGCAAAGCCCCACTCTTCTGCAAATCTCTTGAACTGCTGACTAGTAAACTGTGCACCATTGTCAGAAATAAATCTGTGCGGACTACCAAGGACAGAAAAATGTCACTTCAACTTAGTAATGACAGAACTAAAAGTTAGGTTTGGAAGTAGGTCAATCTCAAACCAATTTGAATAAGAGTCTGCTAACACCAAATAATGTTGACCATTCCACTCAAAGAGATATGTGGCTACTGTTGACCAAGGTAGTTCAGGAATCTGGCTTAACTGAAGTGGTTCTTTTTGTTGATGCAGCTTTATACTATTACATGCTGAACAAAATGAAAGTACTTTCTCAATATCCCTTGACATAGAAGGCCAAAATACTAGACCTCTCTCCCTTCTTTTGGTACAATCAGTTCCTGAGTGGCCATGATGCAAGATCTAAAGGTGTACACACAAACTGATCTACAGATATTTTTTTCTGGCAAAGAAGTACAAGCAGAAACAGACCTCAAAGCACAGCAAAGCATATTTAAAAAAAAGCTTTCATACAAAGGATCTCCAAGGTTACAGAGAATGTTGTTTAACCTGCAAAAGTATGACCTGAAAGTGAAATGAAATACAGACAACACAAGCAACTACATTTAAGAGATATGTTGACTACAGCATGTTTACTAGAATAATAACTTGAATTGTTTTAGGTAATAGTACAGTTGCCATTGACAAAAAGAAAGGAAAAAAGCCAAAATTCCAGAGATGAAGTGAGAGTGACTTACATATGCAGTTACTGAAATAAGTCACAGTGAGAATATGGTCAAATCAGAATTCATTAGTCAAAACATAAACTGAGTGTTAATTTCTCAAGGGAGGAAATAAGTTGTGCTCCAGGTTTAATTTTCATAGATAACAAAATTACTGTTCCTTAACAGAAGTCATATTCTTGATAGGGGCAGTCAATGCTGCTCATACTCACTGTGCAAATAAAGATCATGAAACCATGGTCAATTACGGAATACAGGTATAACATGGTTAGGCTTGTAAAGGCCATATGGTCATTAGCCTAGTAACCTCCTATGAACCTATGAAACCTACTGGAAATAGAAAAATGCAAGGAAAAGACCCAGAATATAATAATAACCAAGAATGTCAATAGAGACCAAACAAGTCTTCCAAAACTAGTGTGTATAATTCATACCATATGAAAACCTAGTAGAAGAGATGGTAACTTACACAGTACAGCAGAATGAACACAACTGCTTCATTTCACAGAAACCGTGTGTGTGTGTGTGTGTGTGTGTGTGTGTGTGTGTGTGTGTGTGTGTGTGTGTGTGTGTGTGTGTTTGTGTGAATTATTATTCCAAGTTACCTGAAGTGATGAAGTTGACAGACACTAGATGTGCCAGTGTGATAAGTGCAATGAAGTGTATATTTTTTGGAGAATTCATACATAATACTGTTGTGACAGAAATGGTCCACAATCTGTGAGCTTAAATTGACAAGATTATATCTATATAACACTACAGTAAGTTTAAGTGCACAGCTATAATTCCACAAAACCCAACATCAAACAGTCAGATAAAGAGAATCATTCATACAGAGAAGAATCTGATGAAAAGGTGCATTAGCAGTAGCTATAGGGATTGACAACCACACTTTTATATATAAGATTACTCCATTGCACTGTCTAAATATTTCACCAGCTTAACTGATGATGGGAACAAGACTAAAGAAAACTTACATCTCAGCTTTTTTGTAGTTGCTAGAAAATCAATAAAACTCAAGGAAATAATGGGAAATAATCAGAAGTGAGAGAAACACTATAATGACAAACACTTCAAGAGTATGATAAATCAGCAGAGGGAAGACTGATTCACAATTTAAAAGTAATTGACTTTGCCATATGCTCAGTGGCCTAACACAGCTGTTACTCATAAATCAGTTGTATTTATTTATTTATTTATTTATTTATTTATTTATTGCATTTGTTGACCGGGAAAGTCCACCGGGCCTGGAGGAACCCATTTTCAGTGGAGGCCCAGGGAGAAAAGCTCCACATTGTTACATACATTTAACTAATGAAAACATTGTTGATACATAATTTAAAAATGGACCCATTACAATATACAATTAATAAACACATTACTACATACACTTGATAGGCATAGATAAAATAGCAGATATGACATATTAATATTCCATACAAAGCAGAAACATTTTGAAAGTGAGAGCATGAGTGGAAACAGAAGAATGTAGTAACTTAGAAGTATATGAGAGTTGAACAAGAAAATAGTATATACATGTGAGTGTATAGGGTTCAAAGCAAAGTGGTGATGAGTTCAGGGTGTAGATGGGGTGAATAGAGTGTATTAGGCTGCAGAGGGTATGGGGTGAATAGAGTGTATTAGGCTGCAGAGGCATGAGAGAGCTAGTGTAATAAGATACTGAGAAAGAGTGAGAAAGTTTAGAGAAATTGAGACAGAGAGGGATTCTACAGAGAGATATTAGGCGCTGGGATTTATCTATGGGCTACAACAGCATAGCCAATTAGAGACTAAATGTAATTTTAAGGATTTCTTAAAAAAATCAGACTTACTAGTTGATCTGAGTGAAGGAGGAAGATCATTCCATAACTCAGTGACAGTGTAGGGGTACAGCATATGGCCAGCTGATAGTTTGGGTTTCTCTATGGCCAGCAACATTTTGTTTTCTGACCTGAGGTGGCGATTGGGCTGGTACATGGTCAGTATAGCTGAGAGGGAAAGGCACTGTTCAGGTTGGTAGATTATTTGTGGGCTGTAGTCAGTTGAAGGTAAGTAAGTTGGTGGTAGGATTCTAGCCAATTTAGTTGATGCAATGCGGAGCAGTGGTGGGTAGAGTATTTAGAGTTTGTGGCAAATTTGGCAACTTTACTATAGCAGGAATCAAGCTTGCTTTTTAGGGAAGATTGTAGGTTGGTAAGGATGGGAGCACCATAAAGCAGTGTTGGTAGTAGGAAGGATGTGGCAAGGGCCTTTTTGGCAGTGAGACTGAGGAAATAGTTATGATGATATAGGGCACCTAGCTTTTGGTGTTTTTTTATGTTGCTGTGGATATGAAGGTCAAAGGTTAGTTTGTCATCAATGACGACACCTAGCAGTTTGGTACTGGGGATGACATCTATGATAGTATGTGGATATTACTATATCGATGGAAAAATGGTAGGGTATGGAGAAGAACAGAAGGCATTTATTCAACACAAATACATTACAACTAGAGGAAATGGTGCAACCAAAGACTGCTTGTGAATACATAGATGTGCTGGTTTCATGCAAAACACAGAGTTGCAAAGAACCTTCACTCATGCAGAAATGTGTTAACAACAAGAGTGGCAAACTGAGCTGTATAGAAAAAAAGCTTAGATGATTTAAAGCCCAACTCACTCTATTCCCATCTGGAAAAAAAAAACAAATATGGAAGAATGAGTAGACAGATAGCCACACATGTGGACTGTTCTTAAAGTGTATTGTGACTATGAAAAATATGAAAAGTTGTTAACATGATTTTGAATATTAGAGCCTTTTATGAAGAACAGACTGAACAGTGACAAAGTAGTACAGAACCAAAGGGCAATAATTTTCTAGGTACTATATATCACATGGTTGGGCAATAATTTTCTAGGTACTATATATCACATGGTTTCACAGCTGTAGTTCTTGGCGGTCAGACTTAAGATTTCCTGTGGGCCATAATGCATCCACAGTGCCTACATCATTTGTTGTGAGTATTCTAGTTATCACTACTAGTACTAACTAAACAGAAGTACCTGTGGGGTTACCTTGGTGCCTACTCTTTCAATGGACTAGCCTAATGACAATATTATTAACAAAATACTCCACCAACTAAAACTTTGCTATAGAATATTATACCCCCTCACCACTACATTTTGTAATGCCTTAACTAAAAATGTCCTTGTCCCAACAATCAGATATGGGCTCCCTCTTGTAACCCTACATTCCAGCTCAAACATATGTAAAATACAAACTACTATAAACAAAATCTGCAGAAGTATTCTTCGTGCAGAACACCAAACTCACTATTGACAACTTCCACACAGAAACAACTGGCTTCCTGTAAATGACAGAGCCACATTTCTCCTTAGCTGGTAAATCTACAAGCTGCTAAAAATAGGACACTGACCTCCCCATGAAAAGTAAATTACAAATCAAGTAGCCTAACTACACATTTGGAAACACCCATGAAGATAATGTATAAAAAACAACCAACAACCTCTGCCAGAACCCAAGTCCACAAATTAAATCCAACCAAATAATTCCAAACAAACAAGTGGACCCAGGAAAAGCTGAGAAATTCAGTATTTCAAGAAAATCTTCTGTTTATTGAGATTACATAAGCACTTTCACAGTTGAACTGCTTCTTCAGATTCCTTTCTTCAAAGTGAAAAGGAATAATGTTGATACAGAGAGGAAGCTCATGAAATAAGGAGAGACTGGGATTTTGGATGCAGACCCTTAAGGAAAACAACAAAAATCATACAGACTATTATATTCATAAAATATCAGGGAATATTCTAAGAACTGAGCCAGCATGAGAATGCAGAAAAGAGATTCTGCCAAAAGGGATGACTGTGGTTAGCAATGCAGATAATAGGCAAGAGGGGGGCTGGAATTTATTGGAGAAAACTGGCAAAGGAACCAAGGTATTGGGAGAAAATAACTAGAAAGGGAAATGTAATAGAATGGGAAGAGGCCAAGAATTTATTTGGACTGCAGGTTAGAGATTGCCTTCCCTTTCAAGGAATGATATCAGAGTGTGTAGGCAAAGAGAAAGAAATAGGGAGGGGGTCCTAAATGAAAGACCAGCACTGATACAATTTTTAATAGAATGTAGAACAGAAGCTGCAGTTAAAAAAGGAATAATTAGTAAAGGATATACAATATTGCAAAATAATTATAAGAATCAATCAGAGGAGCTTAGAAAGGATTGAGAAGAGAGCATTTAAAATTTTATGGACTTGGCATGCGCGCAGTAGTCGAACTGCTGCTGAGACAGTGATTGCTGCAGGGGAAGATCTTAAGCCGGGCAAAGGTCAGGATTTGCGTGGGTTTTCAGCTGCACTGCGTGGGGGTTTGCAATGCCCCTGGTGCAATATACTGGTGGTTAGGCTCATGGGTGGTGGGTAGGGGAATACCTCAGGCTTGAACCATGTACCTTGTATGTAAGCAAAGACCTGAATTCCTACCCACCACCCCACTGTAAACAAATTGCAGATTTTTTTGCCATATTTGATGATTGATCTTCCTCATAATATCTGTGTTTTATAATGTTGCAAAATGCTGATTATTGATGGTGCAGTGGCACAGTTGCCTCAAAGCTCCTGCAGGTTCTCAGGTTTGCTTCTTGGCTGGGGTGCCTTCTTTGTTGGGGGTCCTGTATCTGTGTCTGTGTTGTGTCTCTGCTTTTGTGTTTCAGACTTCAGGTTTCTGAATGTTTAGTTCCTTTATATATTTGATGGTGCAGGCAGTGTTGCCTTGCCTCACAGCTAGCTATTTTCTTGGCTGGGGTGCCTTCTGTGTGGAGTCATCTTATCCCTGTGTTGTGTGTGTGTGGATTTGCTCGTCCTGCCATTTACAAAGGAGAAAAGTGTCATGTGGTATTTCTCCCTGGGCCTGCTGCTGATTGTTTTTGTTCCATCAGAAGTAAAATTGACAGGCATTTTTTTGGTACTGTAATACCCTGTAATGGCTTTGTCCAGGTTTTTTTTAAGGTTGACAGCTATGGCACATTACTGGGTTTGTCCAGGTGTTTTGTGCTAAGAGGTTGAGCTATGGTGTGAGAATGCACAGGGACCTTTGCAGTAAAATGTACGGGTGGTACACACATTTTTCTTTCTTTCAAAGCAGGTGATTTTGGCATGTGATGATATGTTGTTCTGATCGCACAGGGCACAAGGTAAAATGTATGGTGTATTGGTAACACACAGCATTTCATTCTAGCAAATTTCACAAGCAATGTTTAAATGTGTGTCCCTTTTTTTTTTTTTTGCCCCGCAGGAAGAGAAGAGCACAAAAGGTTGTGTACTTTGCTTTTGATGCAGAAGTTTTGTTGTTCTACCATAGCAGGGGGAAATGCACGTCTGGAAAATTAAGATACTAACTATGAGCCTGTTATCATCAGCCATCCATTTCTATTGCATTATTTACTAGCTTATATTTTAATGTAATTTAGGCAATTTATTCCTCAGGGCATCAGACACTTATTTTTCGATGAAAACCATGATATATAGTAAGATTAATTAGCACCAACCCTTCATAGAATTGTGCATATTTACTGAATATAGTGGACTGTAGAAGTTTGAGTAGACTTTTTGATGGAAATGTTCTGAGGTGTATCAAAGAGCACATGTATGTTTCATATGCAAGGGGGGGTATGATTGAAAAACAAGCCAGATTAATTTTTATCTGCCACAAAATGTATTTTTTTCTTTGAATGGTTTTAATGTTGAAATGAAGTTCAAATCATCATAGAAGTAAATCAGTATGCACATTAGTGTTGGTAATAAATGGAATAAATACAAAGTAATGGATCAATACTTGTTACACCCCACTCCCATGTAGTGTGACGACTCTGGTGTCAAGCAAGGCAAGAAGAGTAGTTATGCAGTGTGTAAATGTGCAGAGAATCCCCATGTCTCTGCAGGCTTTAACCATAAACCCTATGCCAATCGTGTGGTCCATAATTATCTTCTTCCTGTGTTTGTGTGGGTTTGCTTTTGTGTCCTCCCATGTTACAAATACATGTCTGCTTAAGTCCTTGCATATTTGATGGTGCAGTTGTAGTATTGTTGCAAGTTTATAAGATGAATATTTGAAATTTGTGGTGGATGCTGCCGCATTGAGAATGTTTTAATGTAATATAGGCAGTTTATTAAAACTTTCAAATGAAGTCCAACTCATCATATCATTTAGAAATTAAGTCACTAAATAATGATACACTGAGTTTCAGACTTCATAACCTTCAGAAAAATGCATGTGAAAGTAAGAACTGTTATTCTATCTACTGTCTCAATTTATACAAGAGCAAGTTTTAGTACTGTTTATATGTTCCCCCAATATATTTGGCCTTGTTCAGATTTACTGCATTAACAGGTTGACCTGATTTTGGCTCAAAATGTTGCTCTTCCCTAATAATCCCTCCAAAATAGCAATTTTGGAAGAAAACATGGAAGGTTTACAATTAAGAAATAACTGTAATAATCAAAGTTATAGATTACTTGAAATGCATGTAGATTCTTTTATTTTGTCAGCTGTTCAAGTTAGCAGTACTAATATTAAAGTGTCCCTTCTTTGACAGGTTCCCAGCTGTATTGTGTGGCTATTTTATATTTTTGCATCACATTTGGTCCATTTTTCATAAAATTGTGTTTTTTGACAAATCACTAAAGAGAAAATAATGACAGACATTTGAGTTTCAGATTTTATACCCTTCAGAAAACTCATACTAATGCAAGACCTATTCTATTATCTTTCTAAATTTATTAAAGCAATATTTGCCATCAGTCAGCCAGAGACATTTCAAATTGTGACATACTTGTTGCACCCACTCCACCATGTAGTGACTCTGGATGTGTCTGATTTATGTTTATTACTCAAAGTGCCTGTTGCTCTGTGCAATGCGATCGTAAGATGCAAGTAAGCTTTAATAAGCATAACTGTAAAAAATTGCCAACATTGAAAGCCTTTCCCGTAAACTAAACAGAATGCCATGATCATGTGTGGTCCATAACCTGTACAGTAATCCTTTAAGCAATGTATCTTGAGCATGTTTCTTGTTTGCTTTTCATTTTTACTTACATGTTTTTCCATGGAAAGTAGTAGATAGTTGTCAGGCAGCAGGTCTTTTGGATGACATCACAGAGACTTCTACTTTCAGCATGTTACTTGGTACTTTAATAAAGCTGAATATAAATTATAATTAGAACTGCAGTGCAAGGAGAAGTGGTTTGAGTTGAGTGCTTCTGTTTTTTCTTGTACTTGATTTTGACTGGCATTCCAGTAATGTATTTAAAAAGTAATTTATTTTTCATGCCTCACAACCTTTTGTTTCCATCTAGATATTAAGTAAGCTGTCATGCAGCCAATGCATTGAAATATTTTTATTCTTCTACACTTATTTTTGTCTTGATTGGACTCTCATAATGATGGTTTGCCATTTGTGGTTTGAGCATAGCCCCTCCCCTTCTAGTTGGCCACTGACCCCACCCATTCAGCTGTCTCCTGCAGAGTCACCAGCCACCACTGGAAGAGAGACTGGATAAGCAATTCACAAAGAGACAATGGGGGATATATGTATATCTCCCAATAGTGCAACAAAGTCTAGAAGATTTAGGATCTTTGCCTGAAAGTGTTTACATAGGCATTTTTATACCCCAAGTAGACTCCAAAGAATTTTTCCTCAGGTGGATAGCAAATGTTGGAGATGTGAGTGGCAAGAAAGAGGTGGCTGTGAGCATATTTGTTGGGAGTGTAAAGAGCTAGCAGACTTTAGTGATTCCCTGCAGACCACTGTGATGGAGATGCTGGCTGAGCAGATTGGGTTGACTGGACCGATGATTTTTTGAGCTATGATACAGAATCAGAATTGCCTAGACCTAGTAAAGGCTTGCTGAGTCTAATTATGGTGGCTGCCAAAAAAGCAATTACTAGAAAATGGAAATCAAAATCTAGACCAACTTTACTAAAAGAAGTGACTATAGTAATGGAGATAAAACAACTGGAACTGGGATCTTTAGAAAAGGGAAGGCACAAACTACATATGAAAAAATGGGGATTGTGAGAACAATACATGCAGAGAAGGAACAAGGTTTAAGAGGCAAGATTTGAATGAGCCATGTTATGCTTAACTGACAATGACTGGATAGATTATAAGCGATATATAATGTTTGCAACTAAAGTTGTTTCAATGGTGTCTATAATGTATAATGTTTGTTTGTTTTTCATTTATATAAATATAAGATTTCCTGTGTCATGTGTGACAATTTAATAAAGATTGTTGGGAAAAAAAATGAAAGCGGACATCATTAGTCTGATGCAAATAACAGTAGAAAAAAAAATCCCTTGCCCTTTCTTAATGAGACTGTAAATCTACCATACCATGTAAAAATTGTCTGATGATGAACAGGCACTAACTTTTGAAGGAAAAAAGTTGAATAATATTTAATCAAAAAGACATGAACTAAGCGGGTCTATATTAGAACATTGAAGTTTCACAACTTCGAATGCTCTAATATCGACCCCTATTCAGCAAATGCTGAAAATAGCGAAGCTGCGGAACACCAAATTTCTTCCTAGGGAAGGAATTCAGTTGGCCATTCCTGTGCCTTTGCTATGTTCAGCACTGTGGTGGAAAGTTACGGGTCGGGATCAGGTAAGTGTGCGATTGTGTGAATGTGAGGGTTAGGGCGTGGGGTAGGTGAGTCAGGGTTAGGGCGCGGGTCAGGTAAGTGCGCGATTGTGTGGATGTGAGGGTTAGGGTGGGGTAGGTGAGGTAGGGTTAGGGTGAGTGTGCGATAGTGACAGACCTTAGGGTTAGGGTTTGAGTTAAGGTAAGTGGATAGCTAGTGGTGTGTGTACAGTTTAGTGTAGGGTTGGATGTAGGATTTTAGGTGTATGTGTGTGGTTTGCTGTTTGTTTGGTGTGTTTGTGTTTTGTGTATGTGTGTCAGAACAGCAATTTTTTTCCCTGGGAAAAAATTTGCTGTTCTGCATGTTCAATTTGTCAGCGTTCGCTGAATAGGGGTCAATATTAGAACATTCGACATTTTAAAAAGTCGATGTTCTAATATTGACCCAAACTAAGCATACTCATCAATTAGTTTTCTGATCAAGAAACACATTCACTGCAAACACATGTAAGTGCACTTGCAAATATTCATCTAACACATCTTCAACACATCCATGCACTTGGACACTAGAACTCGTAGAAAATGCACTCTTTACATGAAAGGCAACCCCCCACACCTCTCATGAAGAAGGAAAGAAGGCAAACCATTGTGCCCAGATAAATGAACATAATCAACTCTAAGATTCTGTTTACCTTAAAGTAACTCCTGCTCAGGACAGAGTTCCACACCTACCCTTCTGGTACCATATTCACAAAGCAAACACCAAACACACACCTCAAAATCTGACCACACACTAAGTCCTAAACTCATCAAGAGCTACCCACCATACATATAAACCCCACATTACTCATTTACTCAGTGGCATTCACACATACGTACTAGTTACCCACACATTGCAAGTAGTCTAATCACACAAATTGCAACCACTGCTGACAACATACACCTTATCCACTATACTGCCTGGATACAGACACAGATACACTGAACCAGTAAAGCCCCAACCGTTCACATACTCAGCATTAGACACACACCCATACTTACACATGTGCATCTACATACATAGACACATATACCATCAATCACAAACTCTTCCAGCACAAGACACATTGAAGCAATCCACAAACACACTGCTAGCATTCTGGACTAAACAGAGACCAATCTCTGGTCATTTTTCTAAATTTCAACACACACACATATACACACACACACACACACACGCACACACACATATACACACACACACACACACACGCACACACATTCGGAATCAAATATACCAAGACCCTATCAACCACATAGCTAACCGTTATACACATAAAACTCACCTGTCATCCCTTAACCACACACACACACACACACACACACACACACACACACACACACACACACACACACACACACACACACACAGTCAGTGACACCTCCAAACAATAGTTACTGTATAGGATATATTCCATCTACTTGCACACATCCTCACTTGTGCAAACACACTCAACAACCACGTGGACTTAGCCATGATACATACTCAACAACAGTGTAATTTTGATCAATGCACATGATCAGCAGGCACTTGACCACCAGTGATGTGACAAAATGAATGACACCAGAATGGGATAAATTAACTAAATAAAACTCTAAATATAATGGGTGTTTATTAGAAGAATCAGACTTGGAAGATGTAGAAACAAAATATAAAGTAATGTGACCAGGAATCTAGTCAATACAAAGTATAGTTTAACTAATAAGGATGGCTTTAAGTTATTTTGTTATAACAATACCTTGGGATACAGGGTCATCAATCCCAGCAAATATGAGGAGAATGCAGGCAAACGTCTCTGATCCACATACATGGAATGAAATGCAATAGAGGAGATACAAAATTATCTTTAAAAGATAAGAGATGTCATCCCTGTGGAATGCAATAAGGTTGTTGTTGTTTGTCTTTTCAACTTTTCCCGGTTAGGGGTCACCACAGCGGAACTCCAGTCTGCTAATGATTGACAGTAGATTTTTATGGTGCCGAGTTGCCAGCCCGACGCCCAACCTTCAGCGAAGGCACGCCCATTCACGCATGTTTTTCGGAGGCCAATCGACAGCAGGGTGGACATGCAGACTCAGCACAGAAGGCATTCCAGCCAAGAATTGAACAGGAGAACCTCTTCCTGTGAGGCAACAACGCTACCGCTGTACCACCGCGGCTTACTTGAATGCAGTAAGGTATATGAAGTTATTTCACAGATGGGAGAAAAGAATATAATGTTCTAGTTTAAGACTTTTTAGTGCTTTCTGTCAAGTTTAGGACATCACAGAAGATGAAAGAACCTCTGCATTTCTATATCTGACAGACAAAAACTGGAGCAGAACCAATGTCTTGCAGAACTTATGCTAAGAAAGCCAACAACTTATGAGAAAAATATTATAAGATTTAAAATGAGTAGGTAGGTGCGAGCATGAATGGGCATGCCTTCTCTGAAGGTTGGGTGTCTGGCTGGCACCTCGGCACCGTAAAAATCCACTGCCAATCATTAGCGGACCGGAATTCCACTGTGGCGACCCCTAAACAGAAAAAGTCGAAAGACATTAGTTTAGTGGCAAATACAAAATGAAGTTGCATGAAATGGATCAGAGGTAAAATATCAGTAGTATTGAGAACATAAACAGAGTTCCAGGTAACAGCTGTCAGAAAGTAGGAAAAAAAAAAACATTTCAGAATTTAAAACAAAATGAGGGTTGGGGGGTAGTAGACTGAAAACTGGAAGGTAAAAACATATTGGAAAATCAAAATGAGGTTAATGAGAGACTGGCTAAGACAGAACAGATACTGTTAACTAACAAGAAATTAGCAAGAATATCTGCAAGAGTTACCAGTCTACCCAGGCTGATTAAACTGTGAGCTTTGGCCAGCTAAGATCTGCATGCAATCAACTGAATGCATAAGTGAAGTTAAGTAAATTTTTATCTGCACTTTTTTCAAATAATACACGATTTAAATTAATTTGTTTGTGTTTCATTGAGCAATATCTAGCTGGAAGTTGTGAGTCTGTTTTTTCAGTAGGTCCTTACCCACCCTCCATGTTTTTGTTTTGGTTTTGGTTTTGGTGTTAATCTTGGTGGCTTTGAAACTGTCCGCCCCTCTTGTAAATTTGCACTTGGATACTCCTCCTGGGCCCATCTCATTTGCTCACTTAAAAAAAAAAAATTCTATCTGCTTTTACTGTATTTGTGTTTCTTCCTACTTTATTTTGCTTTTGCATCATCTTAAAAGTACTCAATTGTATTTATTACTGCTTGGTGTAACTCATTCTAAGCCTTTTAGTTTAAGCACTTGGGCTTCAGACCAATTGTTTTACATTAAGAAGGTTTGTGGTCTGCACTCTAGTGGCAGAACAGGTATCTTACATCCTTCTAAGTTGGGAACTACTGATTGAGGGCTCAGTGTCTGTAATTCTAAAAGTGTATTAGTTCTGGTTTAAGCACTTGGGCTTCAGGCCAGTTATTTTACATTAAGAGGGTTCGTGGTCTGCACTCTTGTAGGAGGAGAGGCTGGACTCTGCCCTTCTGAGCTGGGAATTTCTGGTTAAAGGCTTATAGTGCCTGCATATTTGAACTGCTTCTTACTGAAATTGGTACACCTTGTTTGCTGTAGCATAGACTAGATCCAGGCCTGCTGAATCTAGCTTTATTTGTATAACTTGAGCACTAATCCAGGCATTCTTTAAAGTATTCAATTGTATTTATTACTGCTTGGTAGTAACTTGATTAAAGTATAGCTATCATTCTAAGTCTTTTGGATTAAGCACTTGGGCTTCAGACCAGTTGTTTTACATTAGGAAGGTTTGTGGCCTGCACTGTGGTGGCAGGACAGTAGCTTACATCCTTCTAAGTTGGAAACTGCTGATTGAGGGCTCAGTGTCTGTTATTCTAAAAGTGTATTAGTTCTGGTTTAAGCAGTTGGGTTTCAGGCCAGTAATTTTATATTAAGAAGGTTCGTGGTCTGCACTCTTGTGGGAGGAGAGGCTGGACTCTGCCCTTCTGAGCTGGGAATTTCTGGTTAAAGGCTTATAGTGCCTGCATATTTGAACTGTTTCTTACTGAAATTGGTACACCTTGGTTGCTGCAGCATAGACTAGATCCAGGCCTGCTGAAATTAACTTTGTTTGTATGCTTGTTGTTTGTTTGCTTGTTATTTCCCTGAAACGCTAATTCCACCTAAAACGCGGCTTTTCAGTGCTTCTGTGGATCCCTAGTGATATCTGCATTGCTTACTATACTTATTTCCTTGTTTCACTTGAAAGAAAGTTACTGTTTGTCATTTTTGCATTTAAGTTACCTGTAACACATTGCATTTAAGTTACCTGGCACTTGCTCACTAAAGCAATTATATAAGTCAGCACTAAAAAATTAAAAGCACAACACCCTCACAAACTCCCCTTGAGTACCTTGCTCCCCATTGGCCCTTTTTTCAGTTATAAAGGAATTCCCAATACTATTCTAGCATGTCCAAAGGTCAGTTGTCAATCTCCTCTCCAATCCAGCTGGTGAATCTGGGAATCTTGAGGCAATGTTACAACTGCCTCATGTACACAGACAACCCTCTCCTCCTCCCAACAAATTCCAACACATGTGAGAGATGCAACCATATAGCCAAACTGAAGGCTAAGCTCTCTCAACTCAGTACTAGTATAACCAGTCAGGAAGAGAAGGAAACCACACTCACTACAATTCCAGTCTCACATAGACCTACCATGACAGCAACATACTCGGTGGCTCTAAATAAAAATCTGCCTAAGCAGCAGAGACCTCCAAAGCAGACACCCAAGCAACCGCTACCCCAAAACAAAACACGTGCAACACATAGCTCACAAAGCCAGTGTGCTGAACAGTCACAGCCCTTAAGGCTAAACAACACACCTGATACACTTGTAATAGGTGACTCTATCATCAGGCACACTGACATCCCGCTTACCAGGCTGAACAAGGAGAAGGTCATGGTGAGCTGCCTGTCAGGCGCTAGGATCCACCACATAACACAAGCACTCAGGTCACTCCAAGGCAAGTACAAATATGACTCAGTCATTGTCCATGCTGGTGTGAATGACCTGAGACGTACATCTCTGAACTACATGAAAAGAGACATAGAGGAGCTCTCTGAGCATGTAGCCCAGGCCAGTATGACCCTGACCTTGAGTAGCATCTTACGCTCACCAATAATGATGCCACAATATGAAGACAAGATGATCAATTTCAACAACTGGCTTAAGTATTGGTGTCATTCAAAGGGGATCCAATGCCTGTCAGCCTGGGATGACATGCTCGACAAGCCACGATGCTTTGCTAGGGACGGCTTGCACCTGTTACCCCTGGGCTTTCGGATATTGGCAAAGGCTCTTGCCACCCCCATAGTGCCTTTTTTAGGCAAGACTCAAAAGACAAACCCACCTCCATAGGTATCACAAGGGATAAGAAACTAAGAGTAATGCTACTCAACGCCAGAAGTCTAAACCTCAAGATGCACGCACTCAAAATTCTCCTTAGCATGTAAAACATTGATATCTGTGCAGTAACAGAAACCTGGTTCAAGGCTCCTGAGAGTACCCCAGCACAACCAGGTTATACCTCATACCATGCTTTTCGGCCCCAAAACTTGGACCGAACCACAAAAGGAGGGGGAGTATCAATATTCGTCAAAGATACCTACACCTCCAGGTTGGTGGCACAGCACGAAACATCAGAGACTATCCATGTGCAACTAACAGTGGGTAAAACTGCCTTCCAGTTTATAGCCTGCTACAGACCACCCTCCCAAACCCAGGAACCCCACTCGGCCTTCCTGAGAACACTGGAAAATATGAAGGTCTCTCCAAACACCATTATACTGGGTGACTTCAACTACCCAAACATAGACTTGGAGCATTACTCTAGCTCCAGCACCCTAGCCCAAAGGTTCCTAGAATTTATAAACTCAAATGCTATGGAACAACTTCTTACCACTCTCACAAGAGGGGAAAACATACTGGACCTAATCATCACCAACATGGGGACTCTATGCTCCAGACCAGAAGTGTATCCCTCACTGGTAAGATCAGACCATAAACTAATCTCACTGGATATTCACATCCCGACCCCACCCCCTGCCCAGAAAACCACAGTGAAAAACTTCTCTAAAGCAAATTTCACACTCCTCAAAACTGAGGTGGAATCCTTCAAAGCCCCCGGGCCTGTGGAAAATACGGCCCAGACTGCAGAATCCTTTATAAACGCATGCTATGAACACCTTCAGGAATGCATGGATCATGCTATCCCAGATAAAACCAAGACCCAATCCTCCAAAGGCAGACGTCCTGTCTGGTGGACGCCAGCCATAAACAAACTATACAATAGAAGGAGGAAGCTACTACATGACAGAGCAAAATCCCAAAAAGGGAAGGCATCTCTGATCAGTATTAGCAAAAAACTATGGGCACTCATAAAATCATCTAAGGCCAGCTTAGAGAAAAATTGCACAGGACACTAAGGATAATCACAAGGCTTTCTTTAGTTATGTTAGGAACCTGGGTGGGAATTCCCAGATATGCTCAGAATTAGTCCAAAATGACAAAAAATACACCAAACCCACAGACATTGCCAACATCCTAGCTGACAGGTTCAGTGCAAACTCCCCCCCCTCCACCAAAAGGGCAAATATCTATCCCAGCAGAGTGCTACCCCCCTGACATCTCAGATGCTCCGGTAAGAGCCGCGGTCTCCAAAGCAAAAAACACAGCATCAATGGGACCAGACGGTGTCCCGGCTGCATCCTACATGGACTCCAAGAAGAGCTAAACCCAAACATAAAACTACTGTTCAATCTCAGCCTCACTGCAGGATATGTACTCAAAGAGTGGCGTACAGCAACAGTGGTCCCTCTCCACAAAGGTGGTGCCTCAATGGATCCTGGAAACTATCGCCCCATAAGCCTGACTATCTTGGTCTGCAAAGCTATGGAAAGGATCATCATGGACCTCATAAATAAAGATATTGGGGACCTACAGACACTGGAGCCTACCCAGTTTGGCTTTGTTAAGGGCAGATCCTGCCTCTTAAACCTGGTCAATTTCTTTGAAACATTCACCAAGGCCATTGATGAGGGGAAGGTGGTCCACACAGCCTACCTGGACCTCGCAAAAGCCTTCGATACAATACCCCACTCGGGCATTATAGATAAGCTCACCAGCTTAAATATAAACCCCTATGTCACTAGATGGGTTGCAAACTGGCTCAAGGACAGAACCCACATGATTAGAATTGCTGGAGCCATGTCAGACTCCAAACCAGTTACAAGTGGCGTCCCACCAGGCTCAGTCCTGGGACCACTCTTGTTCAGTATATATTTCTCGGAGGTACAGGCCAACATGGAAGGACTGTGGCTGACCAAGTTCGCAGATGACTGCAAACTGGGCGCCATAATTGACTCTCCAGCCAACACAAGCATCCTCCAAAAGGGCCTCATAGAAACAGACAACTGGTGCCAGAGCCATGGCCTCAAGCTAAATGCCAAAAAGTGTATAGTCATCCCCTTTGGCAAAAACAAAGTGCCCACAAATTACCACATAGGTGGTAATCCATTAAGTACAGAAGAAGTAATTAGGGACCTGGGGACCCAAGTTGATAGCAATCTCTCATTTGACAACCACATGGCCAAAGTGGTTAGAAAAACATTTTATATAGCCCACCTAATCATGAAGGGATTCACATCTAGATCAGGGGAGGTCATCGTGCCTCTTTACTCATCCCTCATCACACCCATAATTGAGTACAATGCCCCTTTTGGGATGTATCTTACCAGTCACCTGCAGCAACTGGAAAGACCCCAAAAGTACCTCACCAAGAGGATCAAAGGGCTCAAACAGATGCCATATGCTGCCCGGTTAAAGAAACTCCAGTTCTACTCAGTGGCATATCACCTGCTCAGAGGCGATCTGTGCCTGACGTATAAAGCCATGTCCAACCTGGAATTAATGGACATGCTGCACGTCAGAAAATGCAAATCCCATCGAGCTACGTGCTCGAG
>NC_056741.1:1406112322-1406122322 GCF_019279795.1 Protopterus annectens
AGTTCTGATATGATACATTCAAGGTACAGTCCTGGCCTCAATACACTTTCTGCTGACCATGGTGGATTTACAGGCATCCATTGTTCTCTTTTCAGAGCTTCTAGCAGCTGCATATTTTCACATAGAATAAGCAGAATAAATGGACTAACTCCTTTTAACCCTTAATACACTAAACCTGCATATTGCAGTTGGACATTTTAATACACTAAGTCTACATATTGCACTGCAGTTATACATTTTCCTAACAATGGCAGGGCGATAGTTGTGAACCAGGAAAATTAAGAATATGTTTAGATTATCAAGACTTAAATTAATGGATCAAAGGGTAACATTGTTCACTTCAGACAACTATAGAGGCAGTTAGCCATCTAGTCCTAATGCTTAAGTTCTTCTCTTTCCTGGATATTGAGCAAAGTCCTAGCAAATTAAGCTGGATGCAACTATTTCCAGGTTATGCATGTTTAATGCAACACTTCATGGATACAAATTCTTGAGTGTACCATTTAAGATCTCATTGCCTCCAGAAGTGTTCCAAGAGAGCTGAAGTAAGTATAGTTGATAGGCTAGATGGAATAATCAACATAACTGATAATTCTTTAGTCTGAGGGATTACCAAATAGGAGCATTATATGTGCCCATTAATGCTACTGAACAGAATGACATAAAAATCTTGATGCTTAACAGGAACAAATGCAAAGTTTGTGTAATTCACTGAAATATATGGGTATGTTTTGACTTTAGAAGCTTTTAAAACTGAACTTGACAAACTAAAAGCAATTGCAAGCATGCAAGATATTTATAATAAATCATATTTTATCACCTGCTAAAGTGTTTCCAAGGCATGGGGCAACACCTGTGCAACTTCATTCCCAATTTGTCAGATGTCAAAATACCACTCTGGAAGTTATTAGAGTATGACGTAATATTTTGGTAAAAAGAAACAAGTAAAAAGCTTAAAAATGTTTTAAATATCTGCTACATACAACACCTACTGTTAAGTTCTAGGATATGATGCAGCCTACTACTCTGCAAGTACATGCCAGTCAGCAAGGTCTAGATGCAGCTGTGTTATATGAGGCTTGCCTCCCAGCTGTCCCTGGTTTTGGCTCAGACACTGGCTCTGCTCCTCCTAATCCCTCCTAAAAACTGGTGATTCTGTAAGAAAATGTGATGATTACATTTAATTACAATACAGTTGTAGACTTCTTTATCAGAAAATGTAGATAAATCCACCTTCTCATATTCTGTCAACTTCTCAGATTAATTGCACTCATTTTTAAAAAGTGCTTCTGATTATTTCTGGATTTGTCCCTGATTCTGAAGTGAAAAGGTTGAGAGTCATGATAAGTGGTCAGAGGAATATCCCATCCACCTAGAGCTTTAACCGATATGCAAATACATTATTCTCAGGCAGAAAAAAGCACTGCTTGCCATATGTTTGCATTGTTAAAGCTTCCATGGTTATATCTGTGCTAAGACAATTATAATGGGATAAGTCAATAAACCACTTCAGTAGTATCTTTAAAAAGGCAGCTGCATATCTTCTAAGATTGACAACATCTTTGCAAGATTATGATTTACAAGTTCAATATAAACTGTCAAGATAAAGATATCCTGAGAAGATCATATCTGCAGGAGTACAAGAAGGGCTTGTTTCAAAAATTTCTAGAAGCTTTAAAGACTGTTTCATAATTGCCATTATCTGCTGAAGGGTTGTGAGAGTCAAAGACTTATATAAAACATGACTTTGAATATCAGTTGTTGTGTGATATTTTGACAGGATGACCAGATACTGTGAAGTTACTACAACCACTTACCTTCCCTACCCTAGGTGAGCTGATGTGTATTCAAGAACTATTATTTAAAAGTGAAAGAGTTATCATCCATACTCAGTTATGTAATAACATGTCAATCAAGTGAACGAGTCAGATTCAGGTATGCAGACAGAGTCTGTGATATCATGTGTTAACCTAACAAGTCTGTATAGATTAAGCAAATGATATAAAATATGACATGTATTACAATGTTCAGGAATCAGAAAAAGAAACAGAAATTGTATCGCATGACATTCCATCTTTACCCTAAAAGTGAGAGCTGACGTATTCTACTTCTAAAGATTCATACTGCTGCTATTTGTAGACTATTACTAAAAATTCCCTGATGTAGCTCAGCAACAATGAGTCAACATGCTATTGCTGTATTAAAAGCTGTCTATACAATGCACAGTATCTCTGAAGTGATATCAGATAATGGTTCTCAGCTTGGTATCCAGGAATTTCACAACTTTGAGAAGTAATAAGAATGTAGGCACATTACAGTGAGTCATATATATTAAGTGAAAGAAGAACAAGTAGGAGGTATAGTGCCAATACTTAAAAATGTAAATGTTCATCTGTGACGCATCTATTCTTGGCTACATGAATACACCCCTACAGTTCAGAGGTTTATCTCAAATCGTAGTCACCCACTCATACCTCTCAACTGTTCAGATTTTTGCAGAATGTCGAGATTTTTGCCTCATAATTTTGGTTTGTTTATCATAAAATTTGTGGCTTTCTGGCAAATCACTGAAGACTGAAGTCACTAAATAACACTAAATAATGGCAGACATTTAACTCTCAGACTTCATATCCTTCAGAAAATACATACTAATGCAAACCCTCTTATTCTAGCAATTTTTTATGTTTATAGGAGCAATATTTAAAATCTGTCCCTATTTTTGTGCCTTTGTCCCGCATTATTTTTGGCTTTGTCCAGATTTCTTGCACTGAGAGGTTGAGAGGTATGTGTGATCTACTATGTTTTAACAACTGGTGTGAAACAGCAGAAAAAATACCATGCATTTAGTGCAGACAAAAATGTAAACAAAAACTTTGCTTTGACAAAATAGCAAACATTCTTTCTGTTTTTGAACAAGAGAATGCATGAGGACAAGTCAGGTTTTGCTTGGAAGGGTCATATTTAAAGCTCAGTGATTCATACTTTACAACTGCTGACATCTCCAAACACTGGACCCATCTCAGTTTGGATTTGTCAAGTGCAAGTCATGCTTATTCAACCTGTTGGATTTTTTTGAAAAGGTCACCAAAGTAGCAGATGAAGGCAAAATGGTGCATACTACATACTTCATCCTGTCCAAAGCTTTTGACACAATTCCCTGCTCAGGCATAACAGAAAAGCTGAATAAACCCCTGAGTTACCTGTTGGACTGCCAACTGGCTCACAGATGACACAAGAAATCAAAATAGGGAAGTTAATTCCACAATGATACCAGTCACTAGTAGAGTCTTCCAGGGTTCTGTACTGGGACCTCTCCTGCTTGGCATCTTTTTTTCTGAAGTAAAAAGCCAGTACCAAATAGCTCTGGACGACTTTGTTTACAGATGACTGCAAGCTAGGAGCAGTCATTAAATCCCCAAATGACTTAGCCATCCTGCAGGAAGGTTTGTCCCAAATAAATAATTGGTGCCAAATTGTGGACTATAACTAAATGCCAAAAACTGTATTATTGTATCCTTTGGGAAGTCATCTATCCCAAGGAACTACCACAATGACAATACGCCCCTAAGAGTTGACCCAGTGGTTCAGGATTTGGGAGGTTATGTGGGCAGTGACTTAACTTTTGATCAACATGTGCCCATTGTTGTAAGGAAGTCCTTCTATATTGCACAACTTATAAACAAAAGGAATGTGTTGAGATCTAAGGATGTCATTGCCCCCCTTTACTCAGCCCTCACTAGACCAAAATTTGAATGTAATGCCACCTTTGGTGTATATCTGTCCAAACACATGCAACAACTAGAACGCTGACAGAGATAACTTACTAAAAGGAAACAAGGCCTAAACAACATGTCCTACATGGACTGACTCAAAGCTCTGTCACTATACTTGGTGTCCTACAGACTACCAAGAGATGACCTATGTCTGGCATACAAGGCACCTACCAACCCAATACTGATGGATTTACTGCACATCAGCAAGCCAAATGGAATCAGAAATGCTTTGTCTAGGGATCTAAACCTCTTTTGCAACATCAACAGAATGGTTTGGAGGGACAGGTATGTCTTGCAAAGGATATCACTGCTCCTGAAGAAACTCCCCAACAAAGTTCATCCCTGTGCATATTCAAGAACAACTTGGATCTATGGATGGGAAACAGACTATTTAACCCAGGATTGCCTCATGGACTACTAACAGACAGAGGCAGCTCATAAGTGTTTTATCCCATGCATGGGTCCCCTCAAATTATCTATGGTATGATCTCAGTTATTTTCATTAGGGGTAATATATAACTATAGACCATGGGATGGGTAAGGCCAATCTCTAACCAAATGGAATAGGTCAATTTGAGCACAAAAAGGGAAATTGTCTATGTTTAAGATGTTCCACAAGGTCAGCTAGACTAGTACTTATCTATGAACCTCTGAACCTATAAATCTTACTTGGTGCAAAGACCTTGATATATAGCACTATCAAAGGAATAGAAAGCATTTGTTTAAACTACCATGTTCAACAGCACAAGCTGATATTAATAAACAAAGAGAAGAGCTGTTGTCTAAATCAGAAACTGAGAAGGTATTCAAGTGTCTTCTCAGACAGAATCAGTTCAGACTCCTAATTTTGAGTTTCATTCATATTCTAACAGGGTGCCCTATGTTTATCTGAAGGAAGATCACCGCATGCTTGATTCAGACGTTGCTCACTGTGATTTGTGTAACAAGGAAGGTGACACTTCTAACCAGCTTAACATATGTAAACACTCTAGGTCTGGAGGACTGATAAGCTTTTGAAGGCATTCCAGCTGAGACGTCAGAGAGAGAAGAGAGTGAATAAAATAATTCTGGATTCTACTGGATTACTGTTTTTTTGGTTGTTTATTTTGTTTTGTTTTAGTTGTAATTTATAATGACTGTACATAACTGAAAGTATCACTGCTGAATTAATGCCAGTTACATTGTTTTCCATGGTGATTCAGTTTTCTCTCCGTATCACATGACTTACATATCATAATGATAGCCCATAGTACTTTGACATTACTGTGGGTGAATTGTAAACATAATACATAGCACATAGTTCCACTTTAAACAAAGGGGGATGTTATATATATTGCAATTTGTAAATTAGGCTCATGTTTTAAGGGAGCCATTTCTAATGGATGTATTGAGGCACATGATGCCACAATCAGAGTCCATCTATAATAACACTTTCTTGTGAAATAAACTCATGTGTAATGTCTCTTATTCATTCGTCATTGACAATGTATAGTCTTAACCAATGTACACATATGACATTCATAGCCATTCGTAAGTTATAAACACTTGGACTGATATAGAAAGAAATGATGTACCAAAATTCTACAAATCCAGCCAGTGCCATTGTCATTCAAACTAAATGTGGAAGCAAAAAAGAGAATCTGGAAGACTCAAGACTTTTACTGAAGGTAGGGCAGAGTAAATATATAATAAACCTACTGTTTCTGTCAGACGGAGAGAGAGAGAGAAAGGAGATACACGTATTTGTGGGAACTTCAAGGCATGCGTTATCTCTGTGCTCTGTACTGTCCAATATCCTCTCCCTTGCTCCGAGGAAATATGCACTTTCTGCAGAAGGGTATGCTTTTCTAAGATTAATCTATCTCAAGCCTGAAAATGGAAACTGATTACTCATTTAAAATGTTTCTGACAAAGAGCACCAGTTCCAATACAGTAATATTGTTTTTGGCATATCAGCTGCTCTCTCGATATATCAGACAGTCATGGATTGCATTTTATAATGTATACCGTTTAGGAAATGATACCTTAATGGAATTACAGTGATGGAGACAAGCAATAAAGATGGTGTTTTAAACTTGCAGAAAGTGTTGGCCACAGTGAATGCTTCTTGAGAACAAAAAGGAACAAGTGTGAGTTTTTTAGAGATCAGGGTTCATATTGCAAACACATTACCAATAAAAATGATCTACACAAGTCAAAGGAAATGGCTGAAGCAGTGTAAAAGAACCACTGCCACAACATGTGTCTCAGTTTAGACCACATCTTGTTCCTGTGAACTATTTTCACAGATTACTGCCAAACCTCACTATCGTAATACACCCACTAAATTCTCTGCTGTAGACAGGAACCAGTTAGGAATAGACTCAACTGTAATTAAGCCTTTTAGAAGATTTAAAGACTGATACTTTTCAACCAAGTCCTCATGCACTATGACCGCTCTTGCTAAGCAAACTATTATGAACTGTTTCACCCTCTGACACTAATGCTGTCACTCATGCCCCAAGATGGCAAGGAATGCCTGCTTGCTACTGTCTCTGGTTCATTGTTTCAAGTAAAGAAGAACTAGGCCTAAACTGACTCTTAGCCTTTTTGTGGGCCTAGGTAAATTCAACTAGTACTACCTGTATAACAGATTTATATTACTAGGTGATCATCAAACCGAAGTTTCAATTTTCAGTCTATGGTGCAGCTACAACACTGAGATCATTTTTTAAGAGTTAATGCAAATGACTTTCAATTTAGGGGGACAAAGCAAAACAGTAACGCTGATTTGCTGTCATGACTTTGCCCCACAATGGCAAATACAATCAGATCCAGTTATGAGGATTTTTTTTGTCACTAGTAGAACACCATCTCATAACACAATCACTGATCCAAAAGGAAGCAAGAAAGTACCCTGTTTCATCAAAACCTCAAAAATAACCAAACAAGGATGTAAATTGCAGAAAAAAGGACTGGCTCTCTGTCCACCAAAGGACACTGATGTGCAGTTCTTGTGTTGTCATTAGTATTACATACTAGAGTACTTGAACAATTGTATGAGGGATATCTAGGATCAGATAAGATGACAGATCTCACTTGTGGTTATATTTGGTAGCTGAACCAAGAAAAAACGATTGAAGTGGCAATTTCCATGACAAAATGTGCATGTTGGTTCTGTTGGACCCCTTATATATGTTCTTGTTGACAGTTGATGCTCATTTTAATTGCCAGAGGGTGGAGATATTCAGACTTTCAGGCTGTGTTTTACTGAATTGGGAATTGGTTGGTTAATAAACTGTCTGCTTTGTCAAAAGATTTACAGTATGCACAGTGAGATCGCAGTACAGTGGGGTAAGGAAGTTTCAACTACTGTGTAATTTCAGAGTTAGCATATTTCAATGTTATGTGTTCTTTATGTGAATATCAAACGCAGAGTCTTATCAGACTGCTTCTGTTATCCCAAACTATTCATTTTATTTATTTATTTATTTATTTTAATTCAGAAGGTTATATTTAGTAGTGTATTATAAATGCTCAACGAGAGGCAAAGAAGAAACAGTTTAACCAAATGTTGGGAAATACAGTAATGTGGGATAGGGAATAATCACAGAGGACTATAGAAAAGAAAAATTGCAACTGGGTGAGTAGACACCAACTCAGGATCATTAACCTACACCGTTAATGACAGAGACTGAACAAGTGAAAGACAACCCACAGCGGCATACCCACACCAAAGAAAAATTGCAGACTGGGTGAATATGCACCAGAATGGCACCATTAACGTGCACTGTGGATGCAAGAAATAGAATAATGATATATTATTAAACAAACAGATGCACAGGTGAAAATCATTATAACAGAGTCTAATACTGAATGCAATAATAAATAATAAATCTGCCATTGGATCTCATGCTCTGGAAAGACTGACACCACCCACAGCACTGAACTCTCCTCTGGAGGAAATCCCCTTTCTTTTCAATTGATGCACCGTTGATTCAGAAGAGCTTCCAATAAGAAAAATCATCGCACCTAGGAAGCAAATACATTTATAAAAATAAAACTGTATTAACATTATAAGGTGAAAAAGAAAAATGGGTAGGGGGCAGTATAAATATGAAGCTAAAAGGGGAGGAAGTGTAATGTATTAAGTTGTAGTATAATGAGCTTCATTCAATAAAAAGAAGTAATATCAGTCTATGTCCAAATGTCAGTAAAAACACTGTTTTCCTGACTCACAGGGTTTTAAAGAAAGTGCTTAACAGAGGAAATAAACATTGGCAACATATTTCTGTTTATGTGGCAGTTCGTCTTCTCTTAGTGTGCATTTTCATAGTGTGCATTTTCATTTTACAGTTGTGTCCAAAATGTAAAACCAGAAAACTTTTTTTACTGAACACAGTGCTTCCTAGAAAGGTTATAAATGCAGTTCTGAAACCCGAACCACTCACGTAATTTTTTGTTAGTGATACTGTTATGAATGTAGTTATACAGTCATCATGACTGAATCACCTATAGTAAATTTCTACACTGACATAACCATTAACACAAAAATGTATAGAATCAGAGATGGTAGCCAACTGGAATAGAGTGTCAGTGTGTGTGATACAAAAAGTAGTGATACAACCAGTAGTGTGTCTGGGCACAGAAAAACTGAGTGAGAAGGAGGGCAGCTGGAGAAGCTGGATGATGGAGATGAAGTGCCTGAGATGGATGTCAGGATGTACATTGTGGGACAGATGAAGAAATGAGGACATTAGAGCAGAAGCCAAAGTGGCTAGCCCTGACAGAAAGAGAACAGATTACGGTGGTTTGGGCACACATGCAGAAAGGCAGATTGTGATTTGTTGAACACGATTTTTAAGAGACAGGAAGGAGGCCTGAGGAAACTGGGACATCCAGCCAAGAGATGGGTGGATTGCATGACAGAAGATCTGTGACAGTCAGGAATGGCTACCGATGAAGCTAGAAGAGTGGCACTGAACTGAGAGGGGTGGCAACAGCTGACATGTCACTTCAACCCCATGTGGAAATAATGGGGAAAAGAATGTTGATGATAATGACGACTGTACTCTATGTAGCCATACAGTTCTAAAATGCTAAAACTCCACAATAACTAGCTGGGTTGTGGCCCATTCAAAGGCAAGGCCAAGGCAAAAATATCATATGTATAAAGCAGACAAAAAAGCAGGAATGGATGTTCTATAACTACGGTAACTATGAAACATACTATGCATTGGCATAAAGTTTTATCAACAATACATATCAATACATATGAAAGAGGAAGTCACACACAATATTTTGTTTAATTGCTACCTTAAAAATTCACAAATAAAAGCTACATTGTAAAGAATTCAATTTCTCTGGTTGAAAGGAACTCCTGAGCAGAATGCAGAATTCTGCATACTGTGACAAATGAGATACTGCTAGTAGTTTGAAGCACTTACATCATTTGTCAAAGTCATGTGTACACTGAGTGGAGGAAGAAAAACAATATTTTTTAGCAACCTTTGTATTCACTGATATAGTAAGCAGCATCTGAAAAAAAGAATCTCAATAAAACAGATTAAATATATAACAAGCAGTAATGCCCAACAGAGTGTGTGTTAATGTGTAAATAACACCCGCCAAGGGGTCTTCTGAGGCCAGACACTGCACTCCTGGAATTGTGTTATTTATACAGCAACACATACCCTGGAGTACATTACTGGGCTTAGAAAATGGGCTGGCTGTAAAACTGTTTTGTTTTATTTATTTTATTACTATATTATTTTTTTTATATATATTTGATGTAAAATAGTTTCGACACCTAATGTTTCAAACCTGCTCTAGTACACGTAAATGGTGTGGGAGGAAGTATTTTACATCAAAAATATAAGATTTTCAAAGAATGTACACTTTTTACCTCATTCTTTTGGTCCATTTATGATTTACTGGCAAGTCATTTGGAATTGAAGTCACTAAATAATGACAGACATTTGAGTTTCAGACTTTATTTTCTTCAGAAAATGTATGATAACACAAATTATTTTATTTTAGCTACTTTCCAATTTTATAACAATTATGTTTAAAATCTGCTTTTATGTTTAAGCCTTTGTTTCTCCTTTTATTTCTTGAGCTAAGAAGTTGAAAACTATGCATATCTCTTAATTTTAACAGCTGCTGCTGCCACTGCCTGATCGCTCTTTCACTCGTTCTCTTTCACACACACACACACACACACACACACACACACACACACACACACA
>NC_056741.1:1406124822-1406217322 GCF_019279795.1 Protopterus annectens
ACAATTCAGAAACATATCCAAACAATAGATCAAGAATGATAAAAAGATATACTACACTAGTATCCAACACCACCACCATAGCAATCCCCAAAGAATTGGCGGAGCTATTAAAAAACTACTACAGCCTGGACAATCCTTAACTCCAGCCTCCACCACAACAAATACTACAGATAGTATAGCTACCCAGTTTAACTCACATTTGATCAACTACATACTATCCCTAGTAAAAAAAATATAACAATACTCCCCTGTTTATCCCCGCAGGAGAAGAAACAAATACCAATTTTCTTTTCTATCAGACCTATCCAAACGAGCACCATAAAAAAAAAACTGCTAAACAAACTAAAGCCCACATTGCTTGCAGCCGATTTATTCCCTACTGAATATCTTTATCTCTTACTCCATCTCTCTCTTGATCAACTGGTCTATTACTGAGCAATATATCCCCAAGCTCTGGAAAATGTCTTGTATCATCCCTCTGCACAAAGGTGTCACCCTCAACAGAATTCTCGAACTATACACCAGTAGCCATATTACCTCCCCTAGCTAAAATTCTAGAAAATGTATACATTCACATTTGCTGAACTATCTAGTAAGCAAAAACCTTCTAACCAATTCCCAACATGGCTTTCTATCCAGACACAGTACCACAACTGCTCTTATAAGTGTTACTAACACAATTAACCAACTCAAAAATAAGGGGCAATTTGTTTCCTCTGTCTTCCTAGATATGTCTAAGGCATTTGACACAGTATCCTACCAAAAGCTCCTCAATGAACTCTCATCCCTAAACCTAACCCAAACAGCTCTCTCATGGTTTCACAGCTACCTATCTGACTGACAAGTGGTTAAGTGGCAAAATGAACTCTTTATATTACTACCTGTCTCAGTTGGTGTTTCACAAGGTTCATTCCTTGGACCATTACTTTTTACCAACAAACCCCACACTGCTACTCACCTAGCCACTATTGTTCAATATGAAGACGATTCCTCACTCAACTGTGCTGCACTCTCCCTTCCAGAACTCCAAGAAATAACCCAAAAATCCTTCTTAGACACTGAATCCTACCTCTCCAATTATTAACTTGTACTCAATCCAAATAAAACTAAATTAATGCTCTTCACCAATAGAAAACACCTGTCCATAATCCCTTGTTTATCATCTATTCATCCAACAAAACCAAAATCAAACCTGTCCCTCATACCAAACTAATCAGAGTCACCACTGACAACTGCCTGAGATTGGACAAATAGCACTCATCATTAAAAAGGCCCATATTAAACTAGGGACACTCTACAGGGTCAAGCCATACCTAACCAACAATACCAGACAATCATTGCCAGGACCCATCTATTGTCTACCCTTCTGTATGCCTCTCCCATTTTCACAAACCTTAAAAAAACAGACTTAAATAAACTAGAGGCCTGTTACAACAAAACTGCCAGATTTGCAACAAATTCCCCATTCAGATCCTACCACTGCACTGTTCTTCACAAACACAAGTGGCTAGAACCACCCAATCTCTTATCCTTCAGTCAGCTAAATACTGCCCATACCATCATTTACCAACCTGATAAATGCCCAGCACTCCAAAAACTGGTACAGCCCTACTCTAACAAAAGAAACTTAGATCTTCTGACAAATTCCTATTAAAAGTCACTAAATCCAACAGTAGCTTTGGAGATTCTCTATACTCCAACCAAATATCCAGGACCTGGAATAACATCCCACAACACATCCTAAATACCACCAACCCATCCAAGTTTAAACAATTTATCAGGGAACACTTAACCAATAACTGGCTTTGCTCCTGCATATCTCCGGGCTGATCTTACCATCCATCCTATTATCTCACCTACATCACATCTGCTTTCACTCTCTCTCTAAAGCAACTGTTCTCCCTTCTGCTCCCACTCCCCCTACCTTTGGAATCTCCCTTCTCTCTCCCCCTCTACTCTCCTGCTCTTTCTACATATGCTGTACTTTTCCCTATTTCAATAGAAATATTTCCTGTACTTGAGTATTACATATAATGTAAGATTTACACTGTCATTGTTTTATGATTGTCTAAATGTTTGTATTTTGATCCTGCTGCTTGTATTGGAGCTATTGTATGCGGTATGCTGTTTGTATTGATTGTATTGGAGATATACACTCCTGTATACTGTTCTTTGTTTATTCTACACATTCCTGATATTACTTAGCAAATATTTGTTATAATTTTTAATTTTCTAGAGGAGTTTATCTGCCAGAGCCTCTGCTGAAAATGGACTACTAGTCCAGTTGGACGTTCCTGGTAAACAAATGTCAAGTAAATAAATGATTAAACTTTATTTTCACTAGGGGTGGGTATATGTCTTCTCTTTAGTGTGAAGAATGTAATGAATGACAAGAATACAAGTTAAAACTCTGTACAAGTCAAAGGAAATGAAGGCATTTGTTGTGACAGGCACATGGTCTGTTACAAAACAAATATAGATATGTTTTCTATCCTTGAAGATAGGAGCAGTCAGGACTGAGAATAAGAATAGGTTTCTCTGGTTAAATTTTGAAAGAATATAAATAAAAATCAAACATTTATTGTGGTCTGTATAACTTGCTTCATCTGTCTTCCTGATTTTGTTAAATGATGGCTTTGTTTTCAGAATATTTAGAATGTGTTTTTTGGTTAAGCCTGTATTTTTATACAATACTAGAAAGGTGTGATCGGCACAAATATGCAGTCTACAGAGATGGGATGGGGTGGGACCTATATTGTGTGCATTTTGGAAGTTGGTATAAAGTTCCAAAAATCCTGGTTCTATTCCTATTAGTCACTCCATGTGCTATAGTACTGTCCTATAAGTTTTTCTTATCTTATTTGTGGTTTACGACATACACCCATTCTTCATATGGGAATCACATTCACTTCCCCTCTTATCATGTATGACATTTAATGGTCCATTCACCTTGCAGCAATATAGCAGTTTGAAAGGTGAGACCCAAGAAGATCTCATGCATTTGCCTATGTGGAAAAGGAAGATGAGGCAAATACATATCCCACTTCCTAATAAATTGACCTCAAAATGCCCGTAATATAGAGGATTATGATTGGTTCGCAGATCATAACCTGCTTATTGTGTGTTCTCAACATAGATGCCAAGAAATTCACCTCGAGAGCAAACCAGCCGGGGATATTTTATAATGTGAGCAACAGGTTATTAGGCAGAGAATTTTGTACGATAAGTATGTTAAATGAGAAACTATTTATTTGAAACTGATGTTCTTATGTGCTGTAATTTTTGTGTTTACATCTTTAAATGAAAGATGTTTTGTTTTAAAAAAAGAAAGTATTTTATTATGCCTTTACCCTTGGTAAAAGTTCATCTGGATTTCTGCTGGTGCATTTTCATACGCACAGGCAAGACATAGGTAGCTGAAAGGAATGCAATAAATAGTGTACATGGTAAGCAACCAGAAGCCTTTTAAGGCAAGACAGAGAGCAGGATAACATCATTAGTCTTGAAGCAAGAAGGCAAAGGGGATATGACATGAACTATACCTCTCAACTTGTTTGCACAAGAAATCTGGACAAATCTAAAACTATTGGGAGGGGACAAAAGATGAATACCAGGGGCAGATTTTAGATACTGTTGTTATAAACTTAGAAAGTTACTAGCACAACAGATTTTGCATTAGCATGTATTATCTAAAGGATGTGAACTCTGAAACTCAAAAGTTTGCCATTATTTAGAGAATGCAGTCCCCAGTGATCTGTCCCAAAAGTACTGGTTTAACAAGGAACACACTAAAAATGTTGTTGTGTCACTCGGCTTTTCCCGGTTAGGGGTCGCCACAGTGGAACTCCGGTCTGCTAATGATTGGCAGTAGAGTTTTACGTGCCGAGTTGCCAGCCCTGACGCACAACCTTCAACAAAGGTATGCCCATTCACGCATGTCTCCACACAGAAGATGCTCTAGCTGAGAATCAAACAGGACAACGTCGTACTATGAGGCGACAATGCTACCGCAGCACCACCACCGCGGGAACACACTAAAAATATGCAGCAAAAATATGAAGATTTTGCAAAATTCTGGACAGTTGAGATGTATGACAAACACACTTTAGTAAGCTTCATGTAAATTCTAAAAGCAATCCACAGAGTCAAGGGGGTGCAGGCTTTCAGAAGAAATACATGAGAACAAAGAGAGAATCTGAAGTTACAAGAAAGTTAGTTCAGGACAGATATGCCTAATTACTAAGCACTGGATTTGAAAAACTATCCAGTCAAAGTACTGGAGGAGATTTGCTTTAGCCTCACTTCTCAATTCAGAGTTCTTCAATGGGAAGAAGCTTTAGCAAATCAAGCATGAACCTGACAAAACCACTTTCAAAAATACACATCACTTCTGGTTTAAATAACACTAGTCATTCACAGCAATCTTCAGTTTGTCAGTGATATTTCCGATTTTGTCTCACACTTTTGCTTTGTAACTCTTACATTTTATGAACACTAGAGCAGTAAGAATGCATAATGGTGTTGAATATGTAGTGTTATATTTAATCACTCTGGTGATACTGAATAATTTGGGCTTCACATATTCTGTGTTAAATCTTGCTGTCTGTATTAAGACAGCAATATTCCATCCAAGTTGTTATGTATTGCTTAATTATTTTACTGAAAGTGTAGTAATGATGGAATGATGGATATCTTCTGAAGAATTAGCAGGTGAGAAGACAGCAAAGGAAATAAAATATTTAAAGGTTCAGGAAGAAGGCAATTTTATGAGGGTTGAAGAAAAATATAAATGTTACTATTTAAGTAGGATCTGGAGGGGTGGCATTTAAAGACTTATTGGGCCTAGCAGTTCTTTATATATGATAAATATTTATGATTCTGTTTTCTGTGAATTATGACTGTAATGATTTATGATGTTGATATAAGCATAGCAATTCTCCAGTACATATAATAATTTGTATGGGTAGTATATTTGTCTGTGTATATTTCGGAAAAGGAGGCAGACTTTTATGCTAATAACTTACTAGAGTACCAAACATAATATTTTCCGCTATCTACAAATGAAGACATTTTATGTCTGGGGCAATCTAAAGGGTCAGCTGCAGCTACATACCAGCATGATCAGTATTTTTTTTTCTTTTTTGCAAGTAGCTTCTTATTCCTGGGTTTGGTTGGAAAGTTCAGCTATTGCCATGGATGTCTTGGCATGTTACAGTTCCATTCTGCATGTGATCACCACATACAGGGGATAAGCGCTAGATGTTTTCTCATCACCAGATGGATTTAGTCTCTCCACTTGGGAACAACCTTCTTTGCCTTTATAAGCTTAGAATATTCTGTATCTGGAGAGAGGAATGGACATACAGAAGCTATGCAGTTATTGAAATGAACAGTTTGACACACCTCTCTAATGTTGCAAACTGACCACAATGAACTTGATAACCAAAAGCAGATAGAATGCCAGCCACAGTACGACAGTATCAACTTTAATCCAAACACAATTCAAAACAGTTCCGTCATTATCATTGCCATGACGATCTAACGAATATGGATAAACCCTCCCCTTGGCATAATCATCCATATCTCTCCTTATTTTGTTCATTTTACATAAGAAAATATTCTTACAACTATTGTCCACGTTGGAAAACATGTTGTCATAGTTAATTCTGTATCACTCAAACACCAAGTCACTGTATAAAAGCATTTTGCTCATCCAACAATCTCACTAAACTCTCAAGCCTCCGATTATTGTATTTGATCATAAGCTTCATGACTTCTAAGCCAGTTTGATCAAATATCTTATGTAAATTCTTTATAAAGTCCAGGTTGTTCTCTGTTCCATTCAGATACTTCCAGCAAAGTAAACCATGGGAAACTTGTAACTCCAAATTCCTTTCCAAATATCCATTTTCCAACTGCAACTTTTTATACACAAGTAAAGTTTTTTCAAATTCCTTAAGTCACTCCACCAAGGAAATGGGTTGGGCCTCTACGTTACGAACCTCAACGTTATTCTGGTTAAAACTGTATGCTTGGTGTTTGAGCGATACAAAACTAACTATGACAGCATGTTTTCCAATGTGGACAATATTTGTAAGAATATTTTCCTACTTAAAATGAACAAAATAAGGAGAGATATGGATGAGTATGCCAAGGGGAGTGTTTATCCATATTCATTAGATTGTCATGGTGATGATAATGAGGGAACTGTTTTTTAATTGTGTTTGGATTAAAGTTGATACTGTCGTACTGTGGCTGGCATTCTGTCTACTTTTGGTTATCATTTACATCTCTAATGTACTGTGTTTTATGGGCATGCAAGAGGACATTGAAAAGATAGCTCATCATCTCCATCATGATGCTAAACCCTCAAAGAGCCATCTATACCCCTCTGTCCATCTGTCTGACTCTGCGGTTTCCCTTTGTTTTCCCATCTCCTCTTGTATGAGGATAATAAGGCAAGCTTTAAGAATATACTATTCACCCTCCTGTAAAAGAGAGGCAAGCAGTTACTGCTTCATCATTCTTCCTTCTCTTCTTATTGGCGCTTCCTGCATCTGGACCACTTGTCAAATTAAGGTCATCTGGGCTACAGCTAGAACTTCAGTCTATACCATGAAATAAATGCTAATAAGTAAGTTTAAATGGTGAAAGTTGCACTGCCAAAAAAGAAATACATGGTCATAACTGTACCGTTTTCAACATTTTTTTTATTCTTTTTTTTCTTTTAACACTCTGTATTACTGTTTCATGATTATTTAACCTGAACTATCATGCATATTCGTGTAGCGTGGGATGTGCTTTTGCACAAAAATGCAAAATCACATTTTGTCATACAAATATATTGTTCCTTATTTAACCTGATGTTATCAGACATATCTGTGTGGACTGGAATGTGGTTTTGCACTGTAATGCAAAATCTCATTTTATCATACAAATATATTGTTCCTTATTTAACCTGATGTTATCAGACATATCTGTGTGGACTGGAATGTGGTTTTGCACTGTAATGCAAAATCTCATTTTATCATACAAATACATTTTTCCTTATCTCAGAACGTGACAAATGGGTCATTTGTAATATACTAACAAGAAATGGCTATATTTCTAGCTTTGGATTAAAAATGCTTTTGCACAATTCCACACGAGGTATCAGAGGTGTCTATTAACTGTGTTACTCCCTCAATGGTAACTTGATAGCTTAGAAGTTTACAGCAATGAGTTATAGGAATAAGAAAAAACTGTCAGTCTCAAGTCAGAGGTAGGCATGAAGCAGCAACCCTACTCCCAGCTTGCAGTACCTGTGAGTCACTCTTAGTACCGCACTCAGCTACCATTTCAGTTTCTCTATTTTATAATCTTGAAAGGACCTATATCTCTTTAACACATCCTGACAACTTTATTTACACTTGTATACACTGTGCCATGATTGGAATCCTTCTTGTTTCTGTGTAGTTACTTCCCTCTGAAACTAGATGCTAACCAAAACAAAAAATTTCAGTGCATTTTCAGCTGAAAATGTATTTATAAGGTATACTAAGCTAACTTACTGGTTTAGATAGTTAACTTTGGTGTTTTCCTAAATAAACTGAGGCCTTAAAACTCTAACTACACAGTTCAGATAGTTGAATGTGACCAAAGCGATTCACAAATTTAGCAGGAGACCTATTATTACTACTTATACAAATCTGTAAAGAAGGACACTGTGGTTCATTGTAATGTACCGATGCTGCTGCTGACGTAACATCTGGCAGTTAGTACAGATAAGGCAGAGATGATAAAAATCAGCAAGAAATGGAAAGTAGTATTGCTGGAATTTAATTCATCCTGAAGTTGTAGTGAGTATCTTCAGGAGGTACACTTTGTTTTTTTACAAAATCTCACAAAGACAACACTGCTATATAGACTGTATTTTATATAGCATAGGTTATAGATAGAAGTAAGTTAAAAAAATAAAAAAGATAGCTGGGTGTACAAGTCCCAGGATAAAAACGTGCCCAATCCTGGTAGGTGCACTGGTACCGGGACTGGAAAAAATGACAGTGTAGAATCCTCAAGACATGGAAACATTCCTACAAAGGGGCTGGGCCAGGCTCTGGGGTAAGATGACACCTCCCCATTGTAGAAGGAAGTAGTAGTCCACAAAAATAAAAAAAACTGACAGGCCAAACAACAGCCATAAAGATGATACAGTGGACTACTGAGGATAAGAAAGGAATGATGCATTCTTACTATTACGCAAGAAGCCCAGAATTTTCAGACAGAAGATATATAAAAAGATTAAGAGAGAAACTAGAGGAGAGAGAAATACTTTCACAAGAAAAGCTGTCAAAAGCTTTAAATGCAAATTTGTGTTATTATTGCAACACATTTATGAAAAACATTATATACACCAAGAAACCTTGGTCCATTTGGGAAAAGAAGCGAATGAGAAAGTGTGGAAATGTAAAGAAATAAATCTAGAGATTTTTGAAAGGTATAAAAGAGAAATATGAATATGAGAAAGAAAGAGAGATCTGATATGGTGCAATATTTATGCAAAGGAGAAAGCCAAATTAATCAACACAAAAAAACAGCCCCAAATATATTAGAAGAGAAATACAAGTAAAGACACCCAGATTTTGAAAATTCACAATTCAAAAAATAAGATCACAAAGGGGGGATGTAGAACAAAAAATTAGTAAAGTAGAAGTTAAAAAATAGAAGCTGAAGCCATGGAATACCTGAGAAGTAAAATATTTAGTGTAGAAAGTCTAACACGGGTTATATCACAGCACAATGGAACAATGACTCTCCCAAGTACGGAGAAGAGGGAGAAGCAAGAGACATCTGAAGAAGAAATATGGACATGGGAAAGAAAAAGAGATTTGAAATGGTGCGATATTCATGCAAAGGAGAAAGCAAAACTAATCAATACAAAAAGAGCAGCACCAAAGATATTTGGAGAAAAAATACAAGCAAAGGCATCCAGATATGGACATTTTTACAATACAGCAATGCAATATAAAAGAACTTGAGCAAGAAGGAGTTATGTATATTTGGGAACTGATGAAGGATCAACAAGAAAACATGACCAAATGTCATTACAACTTAGTAAGGAATATTTTAGAAGACTAAAATTAATACTGAAAACAGCTCTGACATCTAAAAACAAAGGCCAAGCTATAAATCAATTTGTTCTTCCTGTTCTAACAGTTTTGGAGTGATTCACTGGCCCAAAAACGTACTGGATCAGTTGGACAGGAAAACAAAAAAAATGCTTCATGCTTATCAAATGATTTATAAAAATCAGTGCATAACAAGACTATATATTCCCCGTTTTGTAGGAGGTATGGGCCTCCTCAAAACTGATTACACGTATAGATCTGCAATCATGGGACTGCATACATATTTGCTGATCTCGCAAGACCCAAACATAGTGAAAGTTTTATAACACTAGGAGAATAAGTCTAAGATAACTTCCCTGCTTAGTTTAGCAGAAGCATGTCTGTATCAAGTGGGAATGGAAATCAAACCAGAGGCAGATAAAAAGCAGACAGCAGCTGAATGTGCCAAAAAACTAAAGAAAGAATAAAACGTGAAAGATCAAATAAGTAGGCAAGAAATGTGGACAATGCATACATATAGCTGAAAATACATAAAACTCTTGGAACAACCTCATGTTGGTCAAGATTAAATGCAGGAATGGTTAAGGAGAGGTGAATTTAAACCAAAACAAGAACGATTGATATTGGTAGCGCTGGATATTGGACTACATACTAATTGATTTGCAAAGTCCATTGAGTGTGTGGGAGAAACAAATGCAGGTTTTGTAAAACAGAATTAGTAACAGTCACACATCTTGTTGCTAGGTGTGATACACTAATGACAGAAGGACTGTATACTGAAAGGCATAATAATGTGGCAAGACTGTTGCATTGGGGATTGTGCAAACATTATAATATTGAAGTAGCTGAAAATACTGGAAACATGAGCCACAAAGCATTACAAAAAATGATGAAATATATGAAATATCACATGGGATCACCCGTTACCAACAGTTCAAAAAAATAGATGCGAGAAAACCAGATATAGTAGTCCATGAAAAGAAGACAAAAGTAGCATTGATCATTGAAATTGCTGCACCCAGTGACTACAGTGTCTTAGAGAGACATAAAGTCATAAATACCAGGATTTACAGGCAGAAACTAGGGCAATGTCTAGAAGGATACCCAGACAGTTCCAATAGTAGTAGGAGCAACAGGTCTTATAAAAAAAGAATGTATAATCATACTTAGATATGTTACTGATACATGTAACTCCATATGAATTGCAGGAGGATGTAGAGATGAAGCTAGCAAGTTAGACCGGTGCCAGGCAAGCAAGCAAGGTTGATCCAAAAAGAAAGAAGCCAGCACCCAGGAGGATCTAAATTATAATACTCTATTGGATAACTGAAACTAGACCGGTTTCAGCACTAAGCTTTCTTCAGTAGTACATTCGGTAAAGTCTGCAAATCATCATCTTATATAGCCACAGTGAATAAATGTGATGACATCATTTCCTGTAGTTAAAAATCCAAAAAATGGTTAATATAAACAAAAATAACAGAAAAGTTATCATTTAGGAAAAAACTTGTTGGTATAAACCAGCTACCTATTTCTTATTTATATTCATAAATATAAACAAAGTAAAATGAAATGTGACTGGTTATATAAGAATACCTAAAGATGAAAAACAAATTGGTTAGTGTACCAAGATGAAAAAACATCATAATATGCATACTGAGATTTAGGAAAATAAAGTTGCATACATAACAATGTTATAAATAAATAATGACTGGAAAATGCTTGGAAAAATATATAAATCAATCATAACTTATCATTCAATCCCAGGGGGAAAAGCCCCCCAAGTTTGATAATCCATCTCCTTTCTTTTTTATTTAAAATGTCATGCCACCCTGCTTTAAATAATCGTTTGCCAACGATGCGATCAATAATGGTAAATGAAAATTTGGCAGTGGAATGTTTGGTGGTGTGTCTGTATAATGCATTTGTTAATCTTTGGTTTCTGATATCTCCCAGATGTTCAGAGATCCTAATACGGAATTGTCTTGAGGTTTGACCAACATAAAAAGCTTGACATGTACATGTAGCAAGATATATTATCCAATCGGAACTGCAGTTTCCAAAAACTTCAATGTTATACATTTGTCCGGTGTTTTTACTGGTGAAACTGGTAGTTTTAAAAATATAACTACAAAAACTGCAATGCCCACAAGGGAAAATGCCTGTTAATTTGTCCCCAGTAAGTGTCCTTTGTATCAGATTGTTATCCTTACAATTTGTTCTTTTGTAATGTGAGAATAAAGATCCAAGCGTTTTGCCCTTCCTATAAGAAAAATAACATCTGTCCCCTAAATAGTCTTCCAAAAGGGGGTGCGAGTTGAGTATATTCCAATGGTTGTTGATGATGCTAATCAGATTCCTACTATTCCTGCCATAGGTGGTAACAAATCTACATAGATCAGAACCTTTTTCTCTCTGACTTGATTTGTATTGTAAAAGAGAATCCCTCGGTTTATTAGTACAAGAATTGGCTGCAGAATTGATAATCTGTGGAGAATAACCCCTGGACAAAAATCTGTTGGTTAAATCAGCCTGATGTCTGGTAAGATCATCCTTAGAGGAACAAATCCTTTTAATCCGCAGAAATTGGGATTTTGGAATATTTTTAATAATGTGTTTAGGATGAAAACTTTGTGCATGCAATAGAGTGTTGTATTGTGGAAATTTTCTGTGGACAGAAGTTTTCAGTGTGTTATCTGATTGTCTGGTAAGATGGACATCCAGAAAATGTATTTCGTTTAGATGGTATTCCACAGTGAATTCAATACCCCAGATGTTCCCATTGAGATGCTCAATAAATTCCTGGAGGTATGCATTACCTCCCTTCCAGACCAGCCAGCAGTCGTCCAGGTATCTTCTCCATATATCAATTTCCGGTAGGTAGATGTTGTGCATTGGGTCATAAATAATGTGTTCTTCAATGTAACCCATAAAGAGATCTGCATAGATGGGTGCAAATGATGCACCCATTGCCGTACCCTGAAGTTGCCAATAGCATTTTTGTTGAAAATAAAACACGTTTTTAGTTAGAATGTGTTCAGCCATACATACAATTAATGTATTCATACCGGGAGGATACATATTGGTTTTGTTTAGCCAAAACTCTAATGCCATTAAACCAGCCCAGTGTGGAATACTGGTATATAAAGATGTTACATCAAGGGTACACATAAACCATTCCGGGTCCAGTTGAGATTCAGAAACAATCTGCAGAAATTCAGTGGTATCCTGGATTCTGGCACGTATATGTGACAACAGTGGTTTCAATTTTTCAGTGAGATAAACAGATAGGGGTTCAGTGAGTGAGCCGATGCCAGATATGATCGGTCTACCAGGTGGCTGATGAGTGGATTTATGAATCTTAGGTAATAAGTAAAGGTATTGTTTGGCAGGATCTTGAACCATTAGATGAGTTTTGGTTTTGTCTGAAATGATCCCAGCTTCCACCGCTTCTTCAAGGAACCTGTTAATTTCAAGTTGAAAACTGGGTGTGGGATCAATATCCATTTTCATGTAATGGTGATGGTTCGATAGTTGTCTGTAACCTTCATCATGATAGTCATCGGTGTCCATAACAACCACCACACCCCCTTTGTTGGCAGGAATGATAACCACATCTGTGTTGTTCTTAAGTTGTGTAAGAGCTATTTGTTCTTTTTTAGAAAGATTATGCCTGATGTTATTTTCAGGACTAAAATGGAAGTGGATATCTTTAATGACTGCCTGCTGAAAGACAGCTACATGTTTATCCATGGGAGGATTGAATGTGGATTTGTGAAATCTAAAATCAGAGGATCTTTGAGTGTCATGACTATTATCCTGTTGTTTGAAAAAAAGTTCAAGATTAATCTTTCTACAAAACTCTATGGTGTCAGATACTAGTGAACTTTCATCAATAAAGAAACCGGGAATAAAACCAAGGCCTTTATTAAGTAAGGAGTATTGATCTTCAGATAAAACATGTTTTGAGATATTCAGAACATTAGTGCAGGTTCATTCATTTCACTATTGACATGAAAAGTTCTTCTAAGCTTGTGACCCCTATGTTTCCTGCCTGCCCGGTGTTTCCTGCCCCTAAAGGGACCTCAGTTGTTCTACCCCTTTTGGCGTTTGGAGAATCACCAATGCTTACTGTATCTGTGTCAGTGGTAGAAGATTCTTCACCAGAAGTAATATAGCCTAATCCTGTCTTTTTCAAAATGGACCTAGGTCTCTTCTTGCGTATAAAAGAAGCATTTTTCGTGCCCTGAGCAAACCTGACACTCCTCTTTGATTCAAATTGTCTGCCCTTCTCATAATCCTCCTTATCTTGGGCAAATTTATGCAATTTTTTGCTTTTAAGATTGTTTTCCAAAATGGATATCTCTTTAGATAATTTGCAAAGACAATTGTTAAAATTAGTCTTGTCTTCATACTGTTTAAGGTTGTTGCAAGTTTTTTCTACTTCCAAAATGTTTGCTTGTACATTTCTCTCATAGAAAGATGCTAGTATGTTTACTCTAGCCATAGTGGCCTCCTGTTGTGCTATTTGCCAATCCTTAAGCAAAGTGTCATCTGGTGTACCAACTAATGGTTGGATTTTGCATCTCAATCCCCGAGGGGATATATTTTGCACCTGATATGCCTTAAATAATTTGTGATGCCAGATGTTTGTTCTCAACATTTTAATTTGTTTACCCAATTTATGGAATAAGTTTTCGCAACCGTCAACTGGATCTGTCATTTCCAAATTATTTACAGTAGAGTCTGTGCCAATACCAACAATTTTTAGATCATCCTTGTCGGAGCATAAGCCAGATAATAATTTTTGAAGATCCATGACTATAGGTTGCAAGATCAGAGAACCAAAAAATTTTTGTATTTAGGAAACCAGCAAAAGAACTGTATTGTCAGAGCAAAATATCAAAGGATATGAAGTGTAAACCAAAAACAAGTTGAATCACAGAGGAGCGTAGGCCTGCACATACAGCTATTGAAAATGTTTAGCAAGCTATATACAGCTCAATTTGTATGGAATACGTATCACTGTCTTGTTTCCAAAATATAAACTCCAATAGGGAGATTGTTATTATGATATGTAGATGGGATATACAGGGTATATGTTAATAGGAATAGAAAAATGTTCATTCAAAATTATAGTAATATTAATTGTTGAGTGCCTGTTGATTTGAGTCGAGAACAAAAAATGGAATATAGAAATTGTCCACAAGGAAAAAAGAACAAGTTTACAAATATATCGAATCTAAAACCCCAAAATCATACGCAATATTGATGATAGTGCTGGTATTGTATCCAGTATTTAAATGGGTCACATATATATGTATCCCATGCACAGATAAAGCCAATCGGACACCCTTTTGATGATAGTTAAGCAACTTGTTTAACATACATAATATATCAGTTTTTAACTAGCCTCAAAATAACAGACCTATAATAAATGGTTGTCTAAGATTTCAGGCATAAACCACTGTGAGACAATAATATCTTTGTTCAAATATCAGTTCCTATTCCGGACATATTGCTAATCAAACAAATATATATTCTTATTGCTCATAATACAATGATAAAAATCAAAGCAAAGTATTCAGTATTGCATGGAAGACCTATATATAGAGGTTGATGGAACATCAATTTTTCATCACAAAAAGTGAATCAATAATAAATATATAGCAACTACTGAGTACAGTGATGGTCAATATAATAAGAATACAAAACAATGTCTGATGCCATATATTGTTCTACAAAAGCAAAGAAAGTCCCCAGTATTAATAAACACACAAGGGGTGTATGCAATATGTCCAAAATGGTATTCCATATATATATGAAACAAAGTCTAGAAGTACTGCGACTGCGAGCAGTCAATGTTAAACAAATTGTATCCAAAGAGAAATCCTAAATAGTTCCAATCAAAGCCAAAACCTATGGTAACCAAATTCCTGAACAATCCAATCTTTGTAATAAAAATGAAAAAATTCCTTGACAGTCAAAATAGCAGTATCTGAGAAAAAATTCAAAGGGTGAAGCAATTCCGTGGTAAATGTGATGTCAAGCTTGCCCAAAATGTATGGTGAAAACTCGTATGGACTTGAAGTCGGCACCACGAACAACAATGCTGACAGCACAAAATAAATGTTAAATGAGCAAATAGTATAGTCCAATTGTATGTAGAGTTATAGAAGGTCCAACGCACAGCACCTCAGAAGTTATGTGGGCTTGCCAAATAACAGCGACATTCAATGGAGAGTATAGAAAAAAACACTGTATTGCTGGTTTTCGATATGAAATCAGAAATCATACCATCCGTCGTTTAAACCCCGCTTATATTTGGTTGAGAAAGTGGAATGTTAGGTCCAAATGAGATACTGTTTCGCTCAACCGTCACGTCATAAAGTCTGTAAGCACCCCATAAAAGAATTCTTCAAACACAAGGCGCCAATGCTGTGATCCAATAGACTATAGGCTGTAAAGTAAAACAACCCAACAGGACGCTATGCTGCTGGTCTTCTTAAAACAATATATGTAAGCACCCCATCTATAGATTCTGTTAATGAATGTGGAAGTACTGGCATAAATAATATGGTACCATGCTCCGTTTGTTGTTTGATGTAACAGAATCAAGAAAACACTTGGCTGACCATGTATAGTGTAACCAATTATATCATCCACATGAACACAAGATGTGTATAATAGAGAAAATGTCCCAAAGGTATAACAAATGTTAAGCGCTAGCAAAAAACGCTATGTCGCTGACACTCACTACCATAAAGAGTGTATACCCCTCTATATATAAACCAGTACCAATATTGTCATCCAGTGATCTAGTCGTTGTTAAAGGAAGCCGAAAACACAGTACCTTGGGATGATGTGGACCTCTTAGGTAAAGCCAAATCCAGTGGTAGATGAAGCAAACATATTAATTCCTAGCCCAAAGAATAAAGACATCAATGGCACCAATCATTTTCAGACCCCACATGAAAATGACGAAAAAAATATGTCCAAAATATGACACACTGCCTCACCAACCCTTGTTGTCGTGAAATATGAAGCGTGATGAAGAATATATGATTAGTGGCAAAATCCTGGGTGGTAAATCGTGGGTTGCAAAAAACCGCGTGCAGAAAATGGCGACCAAGTATGTATCCAGGCTGATTTCCACAATGCGAAGTTTGGCCTTAAAAACGAAAGTCCCAATCTCAAGTATAGCAAAAAGAGATTTCCTAATCACAAATGTAGCAGAAAACCAAATATAATCCAAATGAAAGATCACGAAGCCATATAATAGCCACTGTGTCCAGCGAAGAATCCTCGACCACAGACACAGAAGATGGCAACGCATACAGTGGATCCTCCAAACACCAACAGCCAGCAATGCGAACAGTAGTATGTAGAGATGAAGCTAGCAAGTTAGGCCGGTGCCAGGCAAGCAAGCAAGGTTGAGCCAAAAAGAAAGAAGCCAGCACCCAGGAGGATCTAAATTTATTTATTTTTATTTTATTTATTTTACATTTGTTTACCGGGCTAGTCTAGCTGGATATATGTCCATTTTCAGTAGAGGCCCGGGGAGAAAAGCTCCATACATAAAACTACACTACAAGACATATTAATAAAAATTTAAGTACAATAAGAATATACATTTAGTAATACGAACAACAAATACTTGAGGCACACACAAAAATACACTAGGTCAGTAGTATGACACACATCAGGCACCGGCCTAACTTGCTAGCTTCATCTCTACATACTACTGTTCGCATTGGATAACTGAAACTAGACCGGTTTCAGCACTAAGCTTTCTTCAGTAGTACATTCGGTAAAGTCTGCAAATCATCATCTTATATAGCCCCAGTGAATAAATGTGATGACATCATTTCCTGTAGTTAAAAATCAAAAAAATGGTTAATATAAACAAAAATAACAGAAAAGTTATCATTTAGGAAAAAAATTGTTGGTATAAACCAGCTACCTATTTCTTATTTATATTCATAAATATAAACAAAATAAAATGAAATGTGACTGGTTATATATGAATACCTAAAGATGAAAAACAAATTGGTTAGTGTACCAAGATGAAAAAACATCATAATATACATACTGAGATTCAGGAAAATAAAGTTGCATACATAACTATGTTATAAATAAATAATAACTGGAAAATGCTTGGAAAAATATATAAATAAATCATAACTTATCATTCAATCCCGGGGGGAAAAGCCCCCCAAGTTTGATAATCCATCTCCTTTCTTTTTTATTTAAAATGTCATGCCACCCTGCTTTAAATAATCGATTGCCAACGATGCGATCAATAATGGTAAATGAAAATTTGGCAGTGGAATGTTTGGTGGTGTGTCTGTATAATGCATTTGTTAATCTTTGGTTTCTGATATCTCCCAGATGTTCAGAGATCCTAATACGGAATTGTCTTGAGGTTTGACCAACATAAAAAGCTTGACATATACATGTAGCAAGATATATTATCCAATCGGAACTGCAGTTTCCAAAAAATTCAATGTTATACATTTGTCCGGTGTTTTTACTGGTGAAACTGGTAGTTTTAAAAATATAACTACAAAAACTGCAATGCCCACAAGGGAAAATGCCTGTTAATTTGTCCCCAGTAAGTGTCCTTTGTATCAGATTGTTATCCTTAGAATTTGTTCTTTTGTAATGTGAGAATAAAGATCCAAGCATCCAAGTTCTGGCATATTGTGGGTGCTGAGAAGAGCGCTTCTGGCTAACATCAAAGATTAAAACAATACTAACGTCATGAACTTTAATCATACTTTGATTTAGGAATGGGGTCATTTCCCATCATGGTATTAGAAACCCAAAAGACTTTGAGAAATTAAAAAATGAGAATTAAGGCAGTGAGCTGTTAATAATCTGCTTGCCATGGTCCAAGGCTTCATTCTCGCCGCCTTTATTTGCATCCTGTCCAAGTCTAGACAAGTCTAATTAAGCCATACTCACTAGCTAAGCCTGAAGAATGACCGCGTGGATCAGTGCTCTGCCCTGGTTAACAAATAAATAAATATTCAGACAGTGATGTCTGCAGTCCACACCATCATTCCATAAAAGAGTCCCCTGTTTTAAAAGATATCACAGGTTTTCCAAAGTTCTGCTATTTAACTACCACATTTCTGGCAAACATTGCCTTTCAGCTTTCTTTCACATCTTCTCATTAACAGCTTATGAAGGTCAACATTTCATTTTAATTACATGCTACAGGGTCCTTTAGTGCTAATCCCGTGTCTACATTTAAGATGCCAAATAACTAAGCTTTGTCTGCTTCTTTTGCTAAACTATCCTTCTGTTACTTAATGAACTTTCATTGCTATTGCAATTTTAATCAGGTAGCAAGATCCATGTTACATGGGATAAGAACTCTATGTTTCAGTACATATTTTCCAGAAATCATTCTCTATCGTACTTAGCAAATACTGAAATTATTATAGTGAATACACAGCAATACATTTTATATATTGGTGAAAGATATCAACCCAGTTCTCAGAATGCAAGTGTCAGCTTCTCTCGCAGAAGCGATTACATACTCAATCGGCGACCATTAAAGCACATAAAAACAGTAATAGAAAGTACACAAGGCTTAAGGGAAGGTAAAATAAATCTGCAAACCAATGAAAATGGGAGTTCTACATTCTAGACATCTTCCTCTGGAACCAGATTTTACTCCTTTTCCCAGCCCCTTCAAATAACGGGGAAGTGTGTATTGATTACTTGATTATCTTATGAGAGAAGTTAATATGTGCTGAATTTGACCTTTTTCATCAGTCCCTTCAAAATACTGTTTCAGCTTCCTATTTTTTTTTTAATTATATTGCACGGTATTGTGTGCCACAGCATTCCATGCTATGCATCTGTAGGTGTCATTGCATAGTAGCTGGTTTCAGTAGACTTTTGAGTGTCTTGGCAAATTCATGGAGTGTTTGGCTACCGTTTTTCATTCACATTGAGTTTGCAGTATACTGTATTGTTTGAGCGAGGCTGCTATCAGTTACTAGTCAAGCATTTCATTGTGCATTTGTGCTGGGCCATCAGTAGTTACGCACTGTGCCCCTAGCTGTTGCTGCGCTGTTGCTGCGCTGTTGCTGCACAGCCTTCTTATTGCTGTAGTAGTTGCTGTACCACCTTGTTTTGCTCATAAGGTCTGTGTGGCTACATTAAACTGCTCCTAGATACCAAGAATTACTTTTGCCTTCGTTTAGCTTCGTTCTCCCACAACATCCTACAACTACCCTGGCTATAAACAGTATTTCTTGAGCACTTAGACCAAACTAAATTTAATATACACCAAGATAAAATGGAAAGTAAACCTGTGTGTGCCTGTTCTGTTACCAACCTTATAGCAGTTGGTACTTTCAGACAGTGTGCAAACTGCAATACTCTCAGACAATGAACTTCTACTTGACACAAATAATTCAGTCTGTGAGAGGTGCAAATATCTTTGCAAAATAGAGGCATTCCTCTCACCCAATAATCTGAGCATCACGCACTACCAGTGACATTTCAGCACAATTAAACTTAACTAACTTGTGCTGAGTCTGTAAAAATGTCGCTACCAAAGCCTCCTGGGAATAAGACAACTAGGTCTCAGCAACTATTCATCTCCAAATAAGGATCACACTCACATACAGTAAAGGGTCACCAAAACGTAGGCTGCAAACATCTACTACATAAAAAAAATCTATGAATAAAAACAGTAATGTCTTAGTAAATGGTGACCTTTTGTCATGGACTCTACACTGAAGACTGGACAAAGACAGGATTTCAGATAGTTGTCTTACTGGTGCCAGAATCCATGATATCACAAGGTCTGTAAAGTCCATTTCACCCGATAAATATGATTATGACCTAGTGTAGTTCATGCTGATGTGAATGACTTGAGGTGCATAACTTGTGGGAAATGCAGCAAGACATGCTGGCTGTCACCATTCATATGTCCTATGTGGGCAAGACACTGGCTCTAGATGGGATGATATATATACATAACAAAAAAATTATTGGGTTTAACAATTGACTTAACAGATGGTATAATTCTAGGGGGATCCACTATGTGTCATCATGGCAAGAGGTTACTGACAGTCCATTTTCCTTCATAAAGTATGGCCTGCACCTCTCATCCCATAGGTTTTGTTTTCTAGCTAAAGCCCTTGCTGTCCCCACAGTGCTCTTTGCAAATTAAAGTAGCAACTATCATCTTTCAAATTAAATATGGATCATTGCATGGGCACCCATAAATTTACTCTAGGACTAATCTGCTTTGCCCTCCTTGAGAAAGGGTATTGGCAAAGTGTACATGGTCTTGTGATTTAGTTGCCTTGCATTTCCTATAATCCTATGAAAGCACATTTTACTGGGAAGTGATAGGAAGATGTTAGACTCGTTAAGTGGGGTCAACAAGCACATAACATTGGTGATGGTTCATAGTTCAAATCTAGACAAAGAAAACAAAGAGTAATTTCATATGAAGTCACAGGATGCTGAAAGTAGTGGTCATGCCTTCTTTCTGTTTCACATAAGAAAATATCTAAGTAATGTTCAAATGATATCTTGTTGAAGCACCTGACTACCCCTTAGTGGTACAAAACAAAGTAATCTAAAGAGCTTAATGCCAACTCGGCTGGCATAGCAAGATAAAGCCATGACTGTTGCATAGATGTTACAGGTTCGAGGAAGAATGATGTTGCAAGGCCCTGTCCAGGAGTAAATATTTGGCCACCAAGATGCTCCTACAGTAGCTCTCATTGGGAGTTCATGACTGCATATATTTGCATGGGTAGAGCATTGCAGTCTCTGTGGTGATGAAAATTGCTTGTCTCCTCACCCAGGTAAGGGACTGGGATATATCCAATATGCCCTTGCTGCTAGGATGCTAGTGAGGATAAATGTAACCCAAATAGCTGCAGTCCCCCTTACAGCAGATAGTAATGGAGAGCTAATGCATTAGAGTAAGCAACATACATGACCTGACCTTCTGCATATTCTATATTCTGGCACTTGGCACAGAGATTAAGAAATGTGAGCTGGAATTACTGTGGTAAAGGGTTTGATTCTCTCAGCTCTCAATTTGACTTCTGAGTGACCTTGAGCAAGTCACATTGCCAGGTGTTGCTCCTGGGCCACCCAAGAAAGAGACTTTGTGTCCAGTGGCCCAACTGGGTTAACAAATGAGTATTATTATTATTATTATTATTATTATTCCTACCTTCCCAAATTCTATTCAGCCAATCACCACTTCTTCCAAAATTGCACGTGCATGTGTGTGTGTGTGTGTGTGTGTGTGTGTGTGTGTGTGTGTGTGTGTGTGTGTGTGTGTGTGTGTGTGTGTGTGTATACATATATATATATATATATATATATATATATATATATATATATATATGGGTCTGCTTCATTTCATTGAAAACTCATTTCACTGAAACCATTTCGTTGAAAACTCATTTCATTGAAACTCAGCTGCTTAAGCCCAATTCACTGAAAGCTCACTTCACTGAAAACTCATTTGACTGAAACTCATTCCGCTGAAAGGTAGATTCCATTTTCCCCACTGTAGTGCGATCCTGGAGTTAGTATATATAGTAAGGGGAGATGTGGAGGGCACAGCCCCCCACATTGGGGTGTGTGGGGGGTGTAGACCCCCACATAGTTTGGGTATATATTGTCTTCTGGAAAGAGTTATTCACTCGACTTGTAAGTATCCATGTCTATGGTTCTCAATGTTTAAAATAGGTGGGGGGCTCCCACACCACCCAATGTGGAGGGCTGTGCCCCCATTACTATATATACTAACTCCAGGAGCACACTACAGTGGGGAACAGGGCATATACCTTTCATCGAAATGAGTTTCAGTCAAATGAGCGTTCAGTGAATTGTGCTTAGGCAGCTGAGTTTCAGTAAAATGAGTTTTCAATGCAATGAAGTAGACCTATATATATATACATATATATATATATATATATATATATATATATGTGTGTGTGTGTGTGTGTGTGTGTGTGTGTGTGTGTGTGTGTGTGTGTGTGTGTGTGTGTGTATGCATCACAGATGACTGACTATTGTGTTGCCTTTCCTACTGCAGAAACAGACACTGTTGTACACTTAGGTGCATATGGTTCCATATCAGTGAAAGGTTATACTACTTTGCACATTCGTGAATATATCATAGGTTCATAGGTTCATACTAGGCTATCTGCCCTAGGGCATTTATAAGCCTAGCCAGAGTGTGTGTGTGTGTGGCCACCACCCCTTAGGATGAGAATACTATACCCCATTAGTTTGTGCTGCCTCTGTCCAGAGCAGCAGTGACATCCGATCCCAGAACCTAAACCCTCCCATCCACATCCACCAAGATTTCTCTTGAACAGAGTCAGTGAACAGGGTCTGCCTCTGCCTCACATGGACTGGGATTCTGTTGGGTGATGAATCTGTCCTCTGGCTCTGTCCCTCCACATCCTCATTTATATCCGTTATTGAGGTCTTGGTCTCTCTCTCTCTCTGCTCTGGTGGGTGGGATTTTGAGGTGGAGCATTAATTCGGGGTTGGACATGGCCTTGTATATCAGGCAGCAGATCACCTCCTGGCATCAGAGATTGTCACGCATGAGGAGCTGTTTCAGTTTCTTCGTTGGGGCATTTGACATATGTTGGGCCCCTTTTATCCTTTGGGTTTGGAACTTTTCTTCTCTTTCTTGTGCTGCTGGTGTCAATGAATACAGATACATTCATGGGGGTAATGTACTCAATCATTGGTCTGATGAGTGAAGAGTACAGGGATCTGACCTCCTGATCTGGATGTGAATCCCTCATGATCAGGTGGGCATGTAATGAAGCTTCTCTAACCACTTTGGCAATGTGGAGTGTCAAGGAGGTTACTCTGTCAACTTGGGTCCCTCCCCCCTGATAAACTTCTTGTGTGTTTAATGGATTACCATGTTTTAATTTGGGGTTACCTTTTTTTCTTTCCCAAAGGGTAGGACTATACATTTTTTTTATTTAAGGCCATGGCTCTGGTGCACCAGTTATCCATTTTCTCTGATCTCTGGGGGATGTCTGTGGTCTGATGAGTCAATCGAGTTGGTGCCTATTGTGCAGTCATCTGCAAATTTTGCAAGCCACAATCCTCTGCCGGACCTGCATGCCTGCAAAAAAATAATGCCGAACAAGAGGGGGGCAGGACCCAGACACTGTGGGGACTGTGTTCGGCTGACCCTGGCCTTTTCAATCTGACATGGCACCAGCTCACTTCTCTGTGTGTGTGCTGTGCAACCCATCATTTTGTGAAAATCATCATCTCATGGTTGCTTAATCTAATCTGCTGGGATGCCAGTGATGCCCGAGTGGGGTATTGTGTCAAACGCTTGGTGGTAGGCTGTGTAGGTGTCCTTACCCTTTACCCTCATCAATCCTGTTAGTGACTGTTTCAAAAAGCTCTAACAGGATCTCTCCTCTGCAAAGTCCCAATGGGGGTAAAGTGGTGTCTGTCATCCCCTTGCTCCTTATTTATGAGTTCCATTTATCCAGTCCATTATGATCCTCTCCATTAGGCTGCAGAGCTGGCTCGCTAGGGTTATTTCAGGGTCGTCCGTAGTCCGTGATTTGGAGTGGGACACACGATGCGGGCCATAGGTTTTTGGGTATGTATCCTAGGCTAAGTTCCTATAAAAGGCTAAAGATTAAGCAGCAGCCTTATCCTATTTAGTAGGTTTCTAGGGCACAATGATCTGAACTGCATAGGTAGAGCAAGGCCTTACTTTGCTTAATGCTATTCATGGTGAAAAATAATTACTAGAAAATATATGTCTACTGTACAATTATATTAATGTAAACTGTTATTATAGTTTGTTTTACTTTTTAATAATGTGAACTCAAGTTGAAACTTAAAATGGGATGTTAAAAAAGACAATGCAGAAAGGAATATGCAATAACACATTAAGAAACAGATACACCCCTAAACCAATTCAATTTGGTCACCCTGAACATACCAAGAATGGTTCAATTCCAGCACCTGTACAGGCAGCCAGGACAAGCAGGTGCCACATATGACAACTTGTGGTGGGTGGGTAGAATGCAGTGCTGCATGCCATGTAAAAGAACAAGAGAAATACTGTCAAAGAGTGGGAACATATTTTGTTGCCTGCAAGACCTGCAACCATTTAAAGGGAGTCACTGGGCAAAAGGAGTGTGAGAGAAGGACATACAGGATGTCTGGGGAATAAAAGTAATCAACCACAAATATGCAGGTGAGCATATTAACTGGATGCATCTTTTACATACATTTTAACAGAATCCACAGGGACGTGCACATTATGAAGAAGTCAGACTCAACTGTATAAGAAAGCAAATTTTCTAATGAACACACATCTGTGCACAACTTATGAACAACGTTACAAAAACTGGAACATATAGTTGCGTACTAGGGTTCTGGCCTGAGCTTTACCACCCATAAAGTCTAGATGCTTTGTATCCTGCTGAGGTTTGGTACTGTAGAATGCACTTCACCTAGCTGGTCTATCACCATTGTAATAAATAGTCAGTTTGGTGACTTTTGGCCTTTGGATGAGTACAGCAGTGGTGCAGTCTAGTAAGAACTTTATGCACTCCAGACATGCTGGCAACAGATAGTCCATGACAACCTCTACTAATCCCTGTAGAAGATTGTGACCCAGCACATAACTGCCCCAAATGTTGATGTCATTGGTAGGAGTGTTGAAGTTAGATATTATCCTGCCTTATTGTCAACAGGCATGTTACCACTGGGTCTGTGGGAGTAAATATCTTGTTCCTACTGCAGTTAGAAGACACGGCAAGAAGGCAGCATTGCTTACTTTAACAGGTATTGATAATTCACAATATGAAAAGTAATGACGACAGAGTGATGACGTTTCAGCTGTCCTTCCCTCCTATTGTAGGCAATACCTTCCACCACAATGAGAGGTCCACTGTGCAGCTCACATATGCATATTTTATGTATTTGTTTCTCTCTTTAATTTATAATTTATAGCTAGGTAAATGGCCTGCTCCAGTGACCCTTTTCAGGCATGACGGGCCACAATGGCAAGGGTAAATGGAATATGCATTAACAATTTAATGCAGCAAATCAGTTGCCATGCTTTTCAAAGAAAACTAGAGAATCGTAAGAAAACCATGACAAGCAAAAAGTCTCTCATTAGTCTAAACAAGCAAATCAGGGAACTAGTCAAGTCTCTGAAAGCTGACCGTGAGGTAAAAATAGCTTCCAAAGATAAGGATAATCATAAGGCATTTCTCAGTTATGTCTGCAGTCTTAAGGACAGCACTGAACAATGTGCAGAGTTAGTTGTAGATAGGATCACCTATACTCAGGCAGATGATATAGCAAATCTGTTCACCTCCCCATCATGATCATTTCTCCCCTAAGAAATACTCTCTAACACTCCATGGTCAATTATCACCAAAGAACAGTTTGCAACTGCACTCTCTAAAACTAAAAACATGGCTTCAGTGGAGCCTGACGATATACCAAGCTGCCTCTTCAACAGCTTAAATCAGGACTTATCAAGCCCATTAGAATCTCCATTTAATGCCAGTCTCTTGACTGGCCTCATTCCAGTAGTATGGAGGGTAATAACAGACATCCCTCTGCATAAAGGGGGACCATCTACTGACCTGGGAAATTACAGACCCATACATTTAACTACTCTTATATGCAAGGCCATGGGAAGAATAATCATGGACCTGATAAATAAAGACAAAGGAAACCTCTAAACACTGAATCTGACCCAATTCAGCTTTGCTAAGTGCAGGTCATGCCTACTGAGTCTGATGGATTTCTTTGAGAAAGTCACTAAGGCCATGGATGAAGGTAAAACACTACATACCACCTACCTCAACCTAATCAAGGCATCTGACACAATTCCCCACTCAGGTATTATAAATAAAGTCGCAAAACTGGGTATAGATCCATACAACACCAGATGGATAGCCAACTGGCTCATGGACATGACACATGGTTAAAGTGGGTGAACCCAGATCCAGCAAGAGGCCAGTTACTAGTGGTGTGCCACAGGGCTCAGTGCTGGGAATACTCCTGTTTGGAATATACTTCTCTGAAGTCAAGGCTAATGTGGAAGGCCTCTGGATGACAAACTTTTGCTGAAGACTGCAAGCTGCGGGCAATCATTGAATGGCCCAACAATATAGATATCCTTCAGGAAGGTTTAGATCAGACAAATGATTGGTGCTAGAACTATGGCCTAAAACTAAATTAGAAAAAATGCATTATCATACCATTAGGGAAGCCCTTGCAAATTACAGCATCTATAGCACACCCCTAAGAGTGAGATATCTCAGTACACAGATAGATAGTAGTCTGAACTTTGACCGCCATGTGTCCCAGTGGGAATAAAGTCCTTCTATGTGGCACAACTTATAAGCAAAGGTATGGCATCCAGATCCAAGGAAATAATAGTCCAGCTGTACTCAGCCCTCAGACAATGTTCCATTTGGCGTGTTCGTGACTCGGCACTTATAGCAGCTGGAGTGGCCTCAGGGGTTCCTCACAAAGAAAATATAGGGTGTAAACAACATGTCCTATGTGGCTAGACTAAAAGTCCTATCCCTTTACTCTGTCTCCTGCCTACTCTTAAGGGGTGACCTATGCCTGACCTACAAGGCACTCACAAATCCAGTTCTGATGTTGCTGCTATACATTCGCACATAAAACAGCAGCAGGTCACTTGGTTTAAGGATCTAAACTTAGTCAGCAGCTCAAACAAAACATGCTGGGGAGACAGCTACATCTCTCAGAGATTGACCCTTCTTTGGAACAGCCTTCCTCCTGTTCACATTAGCACACCTCTTCACTGGCCCTCTTCAAACACAGTTTAGATCAATGGATGAGGAATCAAAAATTCATACCTGGAGTAATGCCTGTGTCCCTTATGGACAGGGGCAGTCTGTAAGATACTCAAGGCATAGGCACAAACCCATGCCATTCTCTTGCCCCTATGGGCCATATATTGGGCAAAATCAGGTTATATTGGCTAGGCTTGTAAGGGCTCTTAAGCTGTTTTGCCTAATAATCTCCTATGAACCTATGAACCATGCAACACAGGAAGAATATATAGGTTCTACACAAACACAGACCAGAGATCAAGACTGAACCTGAACTCTGGAGCTGAGTCAGGGATCTTACAACTGAGACACTGGCAACCTATACATTTACTAATATATAGTCCTCCTTATGTGCTGCTTGCCAGGTTACTGTTAAAAACTATTCATGCAGATGACAGACCCCAATGGCTCAACTAAACTAGCAGTGTCACCAGTGCCCATACACAGCTGTAAAACCATGCCACTAAAATGCATATATGCAATACCATCTCCCTCCATGGCAACATCATTCCTTTTGACAACATTTGAATATATACAGCATCTGCAGTGCTGCAATGCATTCTAGATCACATAGGGGATACCTACAGGTCCTGGTTCATGCTGACACCGCTAACATCAGTCCTACTGTCTACAGGTCATCCATGCATCCTACATGCACCATCAGTTGTCTTACAGTGCTGCATCAGAAGGATGCAACTGTTTACAACACTTCATCTAACCTCAGCACCACAGCACAATTTACACATTATAAACAAATTCCCCTGTGGACTGTAAGAAGCAGTGCCACCTGGGTCTTTCTATAGTGACAGTATCATAATAAACATCACATGTAGGCATGAATGGTGGTCATGAAAAACAAAATCTGCAACACTCATGGTCAAAGAGTACCTGTCAGCTGTCACCTTGACTGGTCATGACTGCTCTATATACAGATATTATGTAGCCTAATTTAGCAACAATTTTAACAGTCCGCATTGTAGATAAAATGGACAGCTTATTAAACATGGGTGCCTCTCAGGTTTAACCATTTCCACCATGTGGTACAGCTTCTGCTGGGCTCGTTCCTCTTCACTAAGTTGTCACACCTGTACTTATGTTGCCCTGCCAAAGAAAAGTAAATGTTTAAGTCAGCTTGGTAGTAACATCATGCCAAGCATTCGTCTTTTTAAATAATCCCTTAAGTCTCACCAGCATTTGTCAGCAAACTCTCTACATAAATAACAGAGAAATATAAGGGTCTTCTTACACCATGAGGGTGCTCTCCTTTAACAGCAAATGGTAAAGGACTTACTCTGCATGTTATGAGCTCTATGCTGTACATGCAAGTGTGGTTAAAGGAGCAGCATTTAACTTCCATGTGAAACTGCCTTATGCAGCACCCTACACCGAATCATGGGCAAACTGTGCTGTTAGGTGTGCAAAACACATGAATATGCACTGATAGAAATGCACTGCAAGTTATCATTAATTTGTACTGCACAAGGTTTGTGCTAATCTGCAGGACTGCTTCATCTTGCCCCTGTACTGCAGTAATAACACACCAAACAATTTGCATAGTGATTCTTTACCCCCATGAAGAGATTAAAATAGATAGTCTTTGTGTTTTTCCAGTACTGATGTATAAGAAATCAGCATGCGGTTCAAAATCCACAGAAACTGCCAATCCACATGTGAATAAAACACCAGGCAAATTCTGTCCAATACAATAACTTTTAATTAACAAGATGGAGCGCTTTCATGTATTCAGAATACATACTTCTTCAGAATGAATAAATGCAGCAAGGCATGCTTAATTATATAAAGAATAGTCACATGGTCTGTTATGCAAATACAACTACTTAATATTCATTTGCTTATATTTCAACATATAGGCTATAAAGTTAGTGTCATTAATACATGGAGGTTGGTCAGCATTCAGTCATTTGCCAAAACAACTCCTTCCTCAGTAATAAATTAGTCCTATCTCCACCTCTGGGGTTACATTTAACCTTTTCCAGTATAAAAAAGTCAAACTTATTAAAATAGAGGCACATCTTCTCATATCTAGCTAGGGCATTAGTCTTATCCTGGTTTTTAATAGCATAATACCCTGATAGCTGATATTCCTTACTTTGAGACACGCTTCTTTGCAGTATTACTCAATTTGGTTATATAGATTTTTCTCTAGAAAGCAACATTCTATTCGAGAGTGGTACTGTATTAAGTTTTTAAGGGCAGGGCAATTTTATGGCTTTTAGGGATGTCTGTTCACATGGTTCATATCTAAGTACTAGGCTAGGTGCCCTTGTGGTCAACCATTTTAAGCCTAGCCAATTTACCCCAAATTTGATAATCAAACCCTGTGTCTTGTATTTCTGAGGCAAATACCTTAACCATTAAGCCAGCTAATAAGCTAACCATTAAACTAGCCCACAACCCATGTAATGCAGTTAGCTGAGAGAGAGCTAGGATATATGGTAATTGTAACCTGTTTAATTCTCTGAAGGCTAGACAGTGGTGTGTTCTGTTGTTATATTTTCCTGTGAATTTGTCTACTTTATTATAACACTGCAAGAAAAACCCAGCCAATATAGAGTTTTTACTGTGCGATACCCATGGGAAATATGCAAATTAACCCATCACGACCATCAAGTGTTTCAGCTATACGGCTCCTCAATCTCCATGACTTTTTTTATTATTCAAGTCTTTTATGGTTATATTCAAACCAATAAAGCCAAACTCCACTAGCTGTTGACATACATATTTCAGCCTTTTTACTGACCTCATCAGCACAGCATAGCATAGCATGCATTTCCACAGTTAGTTTTTACTGAATGGTTTGTCTGTGTGTCCTTTTTACCCTTTGGATTGGTTATTGTAACATTACTCGTATTTGGGCAATTGTGAGACTTGGAGGTTAGAAAGACTGAGACACAAAGAGGAGAAATGGCAGTGAAAAAGTAGAGATTATATGTCTTCTGGCTATGTCAGTGAGGTAGGTTTTTATTCTGTATAATGTACCTAGTTTTTGATGAATTTTTTAACCATGTGTGATAAATGTTGGCTAGATTTCAAGTGGCCATCTGTGATGATACACAGCAATTTTGTGTGGTTTACTTGTTTTCTATCATAGAGTTGCTGGCAGAGTTGATAGTGAATAGTGTTGTTTTGGCAGGTATGTGTTTTGAGGTAAAGTACAGTAATTTATTTATTTATTTTTTAGAGTTTCGAAGCATTTGTGAATTACTTAGCCATGTTTCAATTGATAAGGATTGTTGTATATGGTTTTGGAGTTAAGAGAGAAATTTGGCAGAGGAGATTAGAATCAAGTCATCAGCATATTGGAGAGGTCATTGATGACTATGTTGAAAACTATGGGGCCTAATATAAATCTTTGTGGAACTCCAATAATTACTGTTAAGAAGGTGGAGAAATCTTTTTTCCATTTCAGTGCTTGTACACTGATTGACAGATATATGATTTCTGCTTGCTCCAAAACCCACATCACTGTTTTTTTTTTGTTTGTTTTTGTTTTTTTACCAATACCTCATTTTGGAGTAGCATTTAGTGTTAAGGAACAATTACTTGTTTCTGTTAGGACAGTTATTTGCTTATAAGAATCACAAGGGCCTATCAAGTTGCAGTTAACTCTGCTTCTGACAAGAGGAGCATTGGCGTGAGCATATTACAGGATTATATGTCATTTAGCAACAGTATTATGAAAAATAAGCTCTAAATTGGGCAACAAATGGAACCATGAGGGGAAGACAGATGAGGAGAGATGAGTCCATTATACTAGTTGTGGGCTAATGAATTGAGTGTCAGACCTAAAGGTAGGGACTAGGATGTGGACTGAGCAAGAGTATAGGTAGACTGGTGTGATAGGTAAAGGAGCTCAGGAGGATAGTATGGGAACTGAAATGTAGGGTGACAGGCAGTCATTTAGAGGGAGGAAGTTGTGAAGATGACTTTGGCCAAGCAAGTCAGAAGACAGTAGGGTGGTTTGGGAGAAAAGCTCAGCTTCATCAAAGGAAGCAGGTTTAGAAGGGTAGGCAGGAATCAGGATAATAAGCAACAAAACGAGCAGAGGAGTAATTAACAGGAGGAGGTAAAAAAGGAGGCGAGGGTAGCCGAACAGCAGGAGGAGGGGGACTTGGGGGAATAAGAAGACAGGGAGCCAGAAGTGGAAAACAGAGGAAAGACCTTTTCGAAAACGTGCAGAAGGTATGGTAAGAGGGATTAGTTGCATTAAAGGTGGGGGTGAATGTTTAAATGGCAGAAGCAATGGAAGTGGTATAAAGAAAATGAGAATCGCTGCAGGGATGACGAGTATTGACGTGTGGCAGGAAGGGAGGCAACAGAGGAGAACCAGAGTGGGGAGAGTGAAGAGTGTTGCCTCGGCCATCAAGGGCATTAAGAGATTTTATAATGTGGACAGAAGAGACCAGCTTAAAAGGAAACCACTCTGAGGGCTTAAGGAATACGGACTGCGATGCATGGTTGTATGACATGGTATATGTGTGCAGCAATGAGATATGATAAAAGACTGCTTAGCTGGCAGCTAGTAGTTTATCATGGTATGGGGCTGGTGGTAGTATTCTCTGAAGTGCTCCCTCTGAAGCATTCAAAGTACAAGACCTTGTGGTAAGGAATAATGGCTTTCATTCTGTCTGGTAAGAATGTTTCCCTTGATTGCTGCACCTGTTGGAAAATAAGAGTGGAAAAATCCACAGCATCTAGTTAACACAGTACATTTTTCTAGTTATCCTGGCCAGCTTGAATCCAAGCTTCTAGTTATGGGGGTCTCAGGTATAGCAACTCACCTGATACTTAGCCCCTTTTCCTGTGTTTATCTAAGCTACAGTATTGGAAATTAATTCTTGAACTAACATAAAGGATGGTGCTGAACTCAGCTCATATATGACAGGTGAAAGAACAGCTGCAATATACCATCATATTGTAACTTTAGCCCTTTAGTAGTAAGTAAAAAAAAATAGGCTAAAAGCTGTAGATGTGTGTACTGAAACACTATACAGCAAACAGTGCATGCCTTTTCTGGAATGCATGTACAAAGTCATCTTGTACTGCATGTGTGGCACTAGGTTGTTTCAGAAGAAACCTATTGTTCCTTGAGGGCAAAGGCAAAGCTGCCATTCAAGAATAAAACTCAAAACATCTCACACAGAATCCCCTTATAAGGCATATCTGTAATGAAGTGTGACAAGTTTCTATCCCTTTTTCAGTTGACAGATTCTCTCACTAACCCGGGCAATCAACTGTTTAAAATTTCACATTACAAATGGAAACTGAATATAATACATTCCTGATACTGATCATCTAATTAAGAGTGAGATCAGGTTGTCGAAACTTTCATTGTTATATATGAAACTGTAGCAAGATTTTTAAACACTATATATATCACTATGCTTTTTTAATAATGCAGAGGCAAGAAACAGACATTTATTTCATAAATAGAGGCAGAAACAGAAGACAACAGGTGATTGTCATAAAATACTTCTAAAAATAAACAGGATGCAACTAACCACACCCCTATATCTAGCAGGCAGAATGAAGTATACCCATGAGGAAATAAATGCTTTCCTCATAATATTCATACCATTCAGCTAGAGTAGACCAGATATATTTCTTAAACATTAATTTGTTTGATTTGTCTGCTTCAAGCAGGCTTTTGTGTAGTTACTGTAGAATCTAATAGCCAAAGATTATTCTACAAGTAGAAACCATTTCACTGTTAGTAAATATTTTTGTTAAATTTTATACAGTTGAGCTCTTGTGTCATACTAGTCATGATTAAATATAAACTCTGACTAGGTCTACAAATAGGGGTCAATTATAACAATTACTAAGCAGACTTCCCTGGTCTGTGGGATAGCCTTATTAGACCTTGTTAATTAAGGAGGTCACAATTAGACACCCATGGGACTGCTTCCAGGTGTGACCCAGTTAAGTGCAATTCAGCCACTAGTCTAACATATTTTCACATAAATTCTAGAACTAATGGCCTGTGAAGTACATGTTAATAAACACGTGAAAGACACAGCAGTTACACAAATTGTATCTGTTCACCAGATATTTTTCATCTCTTAACAGGCAGCTTAACAAAGGAGTTGATACTAAATGTACTATAAACAAAAAGATTAGACCAGGAAAGGCAACGCATGCTATAGCACCAGAACGGAAGTGTGGCAGTCAAACACATTTTGTTTGATACTTCCCTGAGGACCAGCAGAAAGATGCATCTTGATCAATCGCATCATAGCCTTTTTTTCTTAACAGGATGTCTTGTCAACTTGAGCTGCTTATTCATCTGTAATTATTGACAAATCTAGTAAAACATTATGTACAATATCCATATATTACCCACTGATAAATATACTCACTGTGTAAAGCATATGAGCAGTACCAAAGTATCATCTTGTGACAAATATAGTCAATCTATAAACCATATGTGCAGTATCTAGCTATCAGTGTCTGCTAGATAGGGGTGAAAAAGCAGCCAAGAAAGAGGACAGCTAAGCAGCTAAAGGGGAGGGGGGGGAGTGACTGCAATGAGCTGATGACTAAGAATAAACTGAAGGGATGCTGGGGAAAGGGATAAAGGAAGTAAAACATTCATGTTTAAAGGTAAAGGAGGATAAACGACATTGTGAAGGGCCAATATACAAAATTATAGCCCTCTTTTATAAATGGTTGGACCAAAGTATTTCTTTTCTTTTATTTATTTTACATTTGTTGACTGGGATAATCCGACTGGATATATGTCCATTTTCAGCAGAGGCCCGGGGAGAAAAGCTCCAACTGGCAAAAATACAGAGTACACAAAAATTAGATACACAGTAAAATATGACAAGGAGTCAAGCATATTTACAAGTTGGTTTAGTAATGCCCCCAACAGGGATTCATAAGTTACATGGTCTGTCACATTAAAAACAAAAATCACCAGATTGGAACAAACAGTGTTGAGTATTAAATGCTTACAGTACTATCTAAGTAGGATTTTCATTTTGTAGCTTAATCAGGCTTGGTACAAGGATAGAGCCAGTTCATTTTGAAATACTGTTTGATGCTTTTTTGAAGAGACTTAGGGAGGATTTTAGGGTTATATAGTTTGGCAGTGAATTCCAAGTTTTGCCAACAAAGTTGGCAAACAGGGATTCACCAGCTGAGTTATTGGCTTTGTAGGTTTGGACCAGTAGTTTGTTGGATGACCTTAGTGACCTCAAGCTATTGTATGGTTTTATAATATTTATAAGTGAGGGGGTATCTTCAGGTTGGTATAGAATTGTGTGTGCTATTAAGAGTTGATTGAATTGAATTAAACTGGGCAGTTCTAGCCACCCTAGTTGATTAAGGTTCTGGCAGTGATGGGTTCTGTAGGTTGAGCCAGTGGTGAATCTGGCAGTATAGTTGTAGCTGTGGGAGAGCTCACTCAGTTCAGATTTATTAATGTTTGAGAGTACAGGAGAGGCATATATAAGAGCAGAGAGTAGGTGCGACCGGGCGATTGCAGCTCTAGGCAATGGGGTTAAAATGATTTGTTTCTGTACAGAGATCCAAGCTTCTTATTGATGGCTTGTATGGTTTTGTTGACATGTAGGTCAAATTTAAGATTATTATCTACAATAACCCCTAAAAGCTTAGTATGGGTCTCTGGGGAGATAGAGGTACCATTGTTGGATGTAACAGAGAAGGAAAATGGGGTGGATCTACTAGTGAGGGTAAAGAGTAGAGGTTTAGTTTTATTGGGGTTCAGGAGTAGATGTTGGTTGGAGAGCCAGTTTTCAATAGTGTTAAATGTGTTTTGAGTTAAGATTTGCAGGTCAGATGGGGAGGAGACTGAACAGATCAGAGTGGAATCATCGGCATATTGAATGCAGGTAGCTTTGGGGATAGCAGTGTGAAGGCTATTGATGAAAACAGAAAAGAGTAGTGGTCCTAAAATGGAGCCTTGAGGAACACCAAGTGTGAGAGGCAGCTAGCTGGACAGTTTGCCTTGCCATAATACAGCCTGTTGTCTGCCAGTCAGATAAGACTGGAACCACTGGATTGTGTGATTGTTCAGGGACATTGATTTTAGGGAAATAATGAGAAGTTCATGGCTGACCATATCAAAGGCTTTTGAAAGGTCAAGAAAGAGGGCTGAGGATAGCCTACTGTCATTCTTGTTTTGGTTAATGGCATTAGTAAAGGAAAGGAGGGCAGAGGTGGTACTGTGATGTGGCCTAAAGCCATGCTGAGAGTTAGACAGTAGATTGTCCTGTATAAGATATTGCATTAGTTTCTTGTGTACACACTTCTCCTTTATTTTGGATAGTGGGGAAAGAATGGCAATGGATCTATAGTTGGATAATTCTGCGGAACTTTCACCTTTATGGAGCGGGATGACATGGGATATTTTCCAGAGGGAGGGGATAGCACCTTCGGATAAGGTTCTATTGATCAGGATAGATGTGGGGTATGCAATGGCATCTGAAGCTTTTTGTAGGTACTCTGCAGGGAGGAGGTCAGCAGAAAGGGTAGTAGGTTTTAATTTTTTTATTAGGGTTTTGATAAAAGTGGTAGAGATGGGTTGGAAGCTAAATAGGGGATGATTAGTGGGTAGATTAGAGGTAGGGTTGGAGTTTGTGGAAGTTAGTTGATTTGCTAGGGATTGGATTGTTTCAGTGAAAAAGTTATTATAGGTGCCAGCTATGGTCTCTGAGGAATTATGGGTAAGGTTTGAAGGGGTTGGGGTGGTTGGATGTCCTAGATGAAGAAGTTGATTTAAACCTGCCCAGAACTTCTGGGGCTTGTTTTGGTGTTTATATAGGAGATTTTGATAGTAGTATTTTTATCTAGCAGAATGGATTTTTTGTTTCATTCCTGAGTTGGTGGTATTTTAAATGGTCAAGAGGGGCTTTAGTTGATCACCAGTTGGCCCAGGCTCTGTTTCTAGTTTTGATTTTTGACTTGGTGCAAGTGTCCTTTATGAACCATGGTGCAGTATTTGATTTGTTTTTTATAGTACGTGCAGGAGCATGGGAATCAAGGATACTTAGAAATTTAGTATTAAAGTAAGCTATGGCCTCTTCTAATGGTAGATTTTTTTTAGTTTTGACCAGTCAACTGCCTTTAGTTCATTTTGGAAATTAACAGGATTGAAGTTCTTCTTGTTTCTAAATGTTTTGTATATGATCTGGTGGGGGGGGGTCTCTGCCTTGTGTTTTATAATATAGGTTAGTAGGTGATCACTAAGGTCATCAGGGAGAGTCCCAGCTGTGTACAGTAGGGTTGGTTATTGACAAGTATCCAGTCTACGATACTTTCCCTGTTGGTAGGTTTGTTGATCCGAGTGGGAGAGGTTATTGTCTGCATAAACCCAGATAAATTTATATGGGTGATGGGGGATTCAGAGGAGCAGGGGTCCCAGTCGGTATTGAAATCACCATGAACTATGGTTTCTTGGGGGTAGGTATTGGATAACCAATAAAAAAATATCCTCTAGGGTATTTATATTGTTACCTGGCAGAATGTAGGCATTATGGCTAATCTGCAGTTTGGTTATGAGGAGTTCTGCATTATTAAATAGGGGTGGTTAAATGGTGCCTCTATTGACAGTTAAAGTACTTTTGTAAAGGACTGCTATCCCACTGCCCTTCTTAGTAGTGAAGTCTAATCGGTGCATGTTATCATGTTATAGCCTGGAGGTAATATCTCATTATCGGCAATATTTGGTTTAAGCCAGGTTTCTCTAAGACACATAACGTCTGAGGAGTGGGTTGCTAAGAGGGCATGCAGGTTGGGAATTTTATTGTTAATACTTCTAATGTTTAAGCGAAATGTTAGGAGGAAAATAGTGGGAGTAGGGAAGGGTAGCTTGTTTGTAGGGGCTGTGGTAGGGGAGTAAAGGTTACTGGGTGTAGGTGGGCCAGAGTTAGGATGAATGTCCCCATCTATTATAAGGTTGTAGTGACTTGAAACTCTGAGCTTTAGGATTTTGTTTATAAGTTTTATATAGTCTTTGTCCTTAGGATTGCGTTTTGTGGCTTTACAAGGGTGATAAGTTGTTGGAGGTGATAGACTGGATGTGTGGGGAATAGTTAAGTGTGTAGTCTTGACTGAGAAGTCATGAGAGGCTATTTGACCTTTTGGGTAGTGAAAGTCAAGATAGTACTGATGCTCATAGGCAGTGAGGTGTAGAAACAGCAGAGGCAGTAAGGTAATTAGTATTGTTTCTTTGTGTTATAGTAAAAGAGCTGGCTATTATCAGGGTTTAATATGCAAACGGGGTTTGGAAGGATGAAAGAGGAGGTAATGGGCTTGAGAGGAGTGGGTTGTGTGAAGCACTGATTGGTACTTAGCAAAGGGGGAGTGGCTAAAGTAGTATAAATTTAGCAGTAGTGGGGATGGGTGGGAATTGGGGGCAGGGTGGGGTGTGGAGCGAGCCTGAAGGGCAAGAGGAGCGGGGCTAATTGGACCACAAGATTCCTACAGTTTGTAAGTACATACAGCCTCTTAATATGGCTTTTCTGTAACCTAATGTTCTTACAAACTGTTCTTACAAATTACCAGCTTGTTTAAGTAGGTTTTATACAAATGCAGCAAATTCACTGGTGTAGCATTTCTATGTCTGCTTGTAGCTACCTAGATCAAACTTATGGAAAGCCACTATTAGATATGTTAACTTTGGTTTATTTTAGTAGGGGTTTCCTTGAGCACCGGCGATACCTCGCAGTGCTATAGACCCAGGGTTAGCTTTCTGTGTTAACTGTTAAATCATACAGTAGAGATATTAACCTTGATCACTTTTCAGTGTTGGAGCCAAAGAGTTAACTTATTTTAACTATCTTCTGCTATTGTCTTCTTACTAATGGTGCCAGTTTTCTATGAGGAGCAGCACACAGGCGATCGTACCTGGTAAAGGATGCAGAATTAGAGCGCTGGTTTTCAGGAGTTTAACATTTACTTCTTGTTACACTATAAACATGCACTAGAAATGCACAGTCTACGAGTAATTCTTAGGCTCCTAGCAGTAACTTAAACAGCAGCAGCTCAGTATCATTTTTTAAGGCACAGTCTGTGAATATTTCATAAGCTTTTAACAGTAACTTCATCAACAGCACATTATCAATAGTTCTTTCCCAATTTAGCTGTGATACAGATAATTAAGACTTAGTGCTAAATGTTGTAGTTCAATACTGTGAGCTGTTACTAAGTTACAAACATATCCCTTCTCTAGTACGCTATCAGTGTATGCGGGACCATGTGTAGGCAAGACAGTAATGTGGTCAATTCAAATACACTGCAGTTACTTTTCTTAAAAAACAGGTATCCAACATGCATAGCAATTTTATATTATTTGTTGGAGCATACCCAGTGGAAAATAGTTTAAAGAAAGCAATTTACAAACCACACGAAGCAACCTTCTGGGTCTAGGAGCGCTGGGGAATTAAATGACGCCTTATGAGGGGGGATAAGTAACTTTGTTTTCATAGTTAGAGGGGGCGGGGAGCAGGTAGTCTCTAACTGGACCACAAGATTCCTACAGCTTGTAAGTACATACAGTCTCTTAATACAGCTTCTCTGCAACCTAATGTTCTTACAAATTACCAGTTTGTTTAAGTGGGTTTTATGCAAATGCAACAAATTCACTGGTGTAGCATTTCTATGTCTGCTTGTAGCTACCTAGTTCAAACCTATGGGAAGCCACTATTAGATATGTTAACTTTGGTTTATTTTAGTAGGGGTTTTCTTAAACACTGGGGATACCTCACAGTGCTATAGACCCGGGGTTAGCTTTCTGTGTTAGCTGTTAAATCATACAGTAGAGATATTAACCATGATCACTTTTCAGTGTTGGGGCCGAACAGTTGACTTATTTTAACTATCTTCTGCTATAATAATCTTCCTAATGGTGCCAGTTTTCTGGGAGGAGCAGCACACAGGGGATAGTACCTGGAATGTCCAAGTGTGTAGTCTAAACAAGTCCGATTACTTCTTCTAGCAGCCATCTCCTACAAAGCTGACTGCTTCTCCAGATGCCTTGCACAGACAATACAGAACAGCTCTTGTCCAAGTTTCCCTTATGACTGTGAGTTCCACAACTGAGCAGAATTCTCAAGTAAAGTAAAAAGATGACATAAATTAAGTTTGGGAGACAGAGTGGATGGAGTTATAAATAGAACTCTGGAAGAGTTGGAAGCTGATATCAAAGAGGATAAGTGAAAGAAGCAATTAATAACTTACATGGAAAGAACACAGCAGGTCCTGACAGGACTTTAAGACTAGCCTATAATATCTTATGTAATGACATTGTGCCAATGCTGAAATGTATTTAATAAGATGTGAGAAACAAGCCATATAATGCAGAAATAGTCTCTGTTGAGCTGTTCCTGCCCTCAAATCAGAAGAAACCATAGACAGTGAATTACTTAACTGTAAGCTGCTTTTTGTATTTTCTGCTTGTGAGTGTTCTATCTGTGCTTTTCTATGCATTTTATGTGAGTTTTCTGTCTTCTAGTCAGGCAGCATAGTCTGGATAGAGGCCTGTTGTTATCCAGGTCTGGTTGTTTTTCTTGTTGAGTTTCCTGTGTTTCTGGCAGCCATCTTCTGCTGGTAGTGTCTTGTCTTCAGTGTTAGTGAGAGTAACAGGGTTGCCTGACCTTCTCTAGCACCAGTGACTGGTTGAAAGTGCAGGGGCTAGCAGGATTGGGTAGTAATTTGAGCTTCCAGATTCTTCCATCTTTTCTGGTATTTATACCCTGGGTTTGCAGGGTGTTGCACTTGTTTGCTCATTGCACACTGCTGCTGCAATGTTTTAACCCACTGTGAGGTATCTCAGTTGCATTTTATCTTTTACCAGCACACCTGTATAACTGACACCCTCCCTTGCGACTACTGTGATTTTATCCAGACCTACTCACACCTATAGGTACTCTATTCTGATAGTACCCACTCTACCATCCTTTACCTCTCTTCCACAGATTCTGACAACCATGGACGGACAATTTCCCATGGTTTCTCCTGCTATTCTTGTTGCTATGGGCATCCTGAGACAGTGTAGCAACTACTTCATGTACACGGACAACCTTCTTCTTCTACCACCTAGGAACACAGTATGTGAGAGATGCAATTACATTAAGAACCTAGAATACTTGCTGTCTCAATCACAAGCCATTAAATCTGGCACTGAAGGTTCTCTGCACAAGCACCACACCTCTACCTCCATCCACACCTGTACAGTACATTCCTACCTATGTGGAGGTTCTCAACAAAAACATACCTAAACAAACGAGACCTCTGAGGCAAAAGCACACACGCACATCACAACCCACTGCACCAAGTATCACACATAGTACACATGCCTGTGTCTCACAGCCTCTAAGGCCTAACCATAAACCCAAAATACTAGTCAAAGGAGACACACAGATGTGCCCCTTACCAGGCTAGACAAGGGGAAAGTCACAGTAAGTTTCTTGTCAGGTGCTTGACTCCACCATATCACTCATGCACTCAAGTCTCTCAACAACAGGTACTGTTATGACTCTGTCATAGTCCAAGTTGGTGTGAATAACTTAAGACGTACCTCTCTGGATTATATGAAGACAGATATGATTGAGCTCACTGAAGGTGTGTCCCAGGCAGGTATGTCCCTAGCCTTAAGCAGTATCCTACCATAACCCAGAATGATGCCTCAGTACAAACAGTAAATGATTGACTTTAACAACTGGCTTAGTTTCTGGTGTCATTCCAAGGGGATCCAGTACCTCACATCCTGGGAGGACATGACTGACAGACCATGATGCTTTGCCAGAGATGGCCTTCATCTGTCTTCTCTGGGCTTCAGGCTTCTGGCAAAGGCTCCTGCCTCCCCCATAGTGCCTTTTTTAGGGAAAGTCATGAGGACAAAATAACCAACATGAAAAATTCTTCTAAATGAAATTTAATGGTCATGCTGCTAAACGCTAGGAGTCTTAACATGAAACTGCACTCATTAGAAGCATTCCTTGCCCTGGAAGATGCTGACATTTGTGTAGTCACCGAAACCTGGTTCAAAGCTACGGAGAGCACCCCAGCCTTACCAGGTTCCTTGTCCTACCATACGTTCAGACCCCAAACAGAGGGCTACAAAACCAAAGGAGGTGGAGTTTCAATATTTATCAAAGACATACACACCTCCAGGATGGTCAAACTGTATGATGCACAGGAGACACTCCAGATGCAGTTAACTATTGACAAAACACTTATTCAAATCATAGCTAGCTACAGACTGCAAATTATTAGGAGGTCTACTCCACCTATCTGGACTTACTTGAATCCATCAAGATTTAACCCTCTACCCTGATCCTGGGCGACTAACTACCCAATCATAGAGTAGAAGACCTATTCTAGCTCAAACATGAATGCCAGGAGATTCCTCGAATTAGTCAATGCCAATGCATTGGATCAGCTGGTCAACACCCCCATAAGAGGTGAAAATATCCTGGACTTGGTACTAACTAACATGAGTAGCCACTCTAGCACCCCTACACTGTTATCCTCCTTGGTAAAAGTTGTCAAAGTTATCTGACAATAAAGCAATCACTTTCAAAGTCACCATATCCCCTGACCTCCCCCCCCCCACCCCTGCAAGGGTCGAATAAAAAAAGCTGACTGGCTGACTACAAACTCCTGAGAGCAGGTATAAGCAGCTTCACAACCATCATCCCTTCAGTTGAATCAAGCACTAATGTCCAAGCCTACACCAAAAAAGCTATATGAGCACCTATATAGCTGCATGGTCTCAGCAATACCTGACAGGACCAAATCATCTTCCTCAAGGAAGAGTAAACCTGTCTGGTGGACAGCAGCAATAAACAGACTCTATAATAAAAGGAAAAAACTGCTGTCCAGGACCAAGAAGGAGCAGGTGCCAAGCTGGAAGCAATCTCTCCTTTGTCTGAACAAGCAAATAATGTCACTGGTGAAATCCTCTAAGGCTAACTTCGAGTCCAAATTGGCCACATCCACTAAGGACAATCACAAGGTCTTCTTCGCATATATCCGCAATCTCAAAGTTAACTCCCAAATCTGCTCTGAATTGCTGGTCAAGAATACCACATACACAGATGCCATAGATATAGCCAACCTGTTGGCAGACAAGTTCAGTGAAAACTTCACAACCTTGTCCCCCATCAGTAAACCAGGACATCCCCAGCACCAGCCCCCCTCCCCTCATCACCAGGGAGCAGGTTATTAATGCCCTCTCAACGGCAAAAAATACAGTCGCCATGGGACCCGACAAAATCCCTGGCTGTGGCCTACATGAAATCAGGCAAGAGCTCCCAGCACCACTAGGCACCCTATTCAACCAAAGCCTGTGAACTGGCTTCATGCCAGCAGAATGGAGGACAGCCACTGTCATTCCTTTGCACAAAGGTGGAGCATCCACCAACTCAGGCAATTATAGGCCCATCAGCCTAACTAGCTTGATCTGCAAGGCCATGGAACACATTATCATGGAGCTTATAAACAAAGGCATTGGCAAACTCCAAACACTTGAGCCCACACAGTTTGGTTTTGTCAAATGGAGATCATGCCTGTTAAACTTGGCCGCCTTCTTTGAAACAGTCACCACAGCCATGGATGAGGTAAGACAGTGCACACCGCCTACATTGACCTACCCAAAGCCTTCTATACTATTCCTCACTCGGGCATAATAGATAAACTCTCCCAGCTAGGCATCAACCGATATGCTACCAGATGGGTAGCTAACTGTCTCATTAATAGAACCCACTCTGTCAAAATAGGGGAAGCCACCTCTAGTAGTAGACCTGTAACAAGTGGCATACCCCAAGGATCAGTCTTGGGGCCACTACTGTTTGGGATATACCTTTCTGAGGTGTAAGCCAAAATCAGTGGTTTGTGGCTGACCAAGTTTGCAGATGATTGCAAGCTGGGCACTGTCATAAATTCCCCTAGTGATGTGAACATCCTCCAACAGGGCCTTAACCAAACTAATGACTGGTACCAGTAGCATGGCCTCAAACTGAATGCCAAGAAATGCATCATTATCCCCTTTGGGGAAAATGGTGTCCCCACTAATCATCACATTAATAACAATGTATTAAGCATGCAATCATTTGTGAGGGACTTGGGCACCCAGGTTGATAGCAACCTGACTTTTGACCACCATGTTGCCTCCATTGTACGGAAGGCTTTTTACATGGCCCACTTCATAAGTAAGGGTATTTCATCCAGGAGCAAGGAGGTCATAACATCTCTGTACTCCTCCCTTATCAGGCCCATTATCGAGTACAATGCCCCCTTCAGCATATACCTTGCCAAGCACATGGAGCAGTTGGAGAGACCACAGAGGTTCCTAAAAGTCCAGGGTCTCAAACATCTATCCTATACAGATAGGCTAAAATCCTGTCCCACTACTCAGTCTCATACAGACTGCTTAGAGGTGATCTGTGTCTGGCATACAAGGCCATCTCAGACTCAGCCTTGATGGAGTTACTGCATATCCATAAGTCAAGCTCCACTCATGCAACCTGCACGCAAGGTCTCAACCTGGTTTGTGACATTAATAGAACTTGTTGGCAGGATAGAGTTGTGTCCCAATGACTCCCCCATCTGTGGAATAGACTTCCTCTCCATGTCAAGCAGAGTACCTAACTAGCCCTCTTTAAGATGAACCTGGATGACTGGATGGAAAACAGAAAATATACACCTGGCATAGGTTCATAGGTCCATAGGTTCATAGGTAGGTACTAGGCTATTGGCCCTAGGGCCTGTACAAGCCCAGCCAAAAAAGTACCCTGGCTTTCGCCACCCAAGAAAATTATTTTTCTGTGCCCCTGTCAAGCAGAACCACAGAAGTGATCCCCGGGGTGAATTTCCTATTACCCATCCAATCATCAAGACCATCCAATCATCAAGATATTTCTTGAAGAGTGCTAATGAGGAGCTCTGTTTGACATAGATAGGTAGTCTGTTCCAGAGTATGGGAAGTCTCTGGGACAGGAATCTATCCTTCCAGTATGTTCTGTTTATTGTGGTGACAAGGTCCCTAGAGCGAGCTTAGAGGGATTGGGATTTCTTTAAGTGGAGCATGTCCAACAGTTCTGGGTTTGACATAGCTTTGTATGTTAGGCAGAGATTGCCTCTGAGTAGGTGATATGCAACGGAGTAAAGCTGGAGTTTTTTGAGTCGCTCTGTGTAAGGCATCTGTTTGAGGCCAGTAATCCTCTTTGGGAGGCATTTTTGTGGCCTTTCCAGTTGTTGTAGATGTCTTGTGAGGTACATACCAAAAGGGGCATTGTACTTTATAATGGGTCTAAAGAGTGATGAATAGAGGGGAACAATGACCTCTTTTTTTCTGGATGAGAAACCTTTTGTGATGAGGTGTGCCACGTAGAAGGATTTCCTGACCACTGTGGTGATGTGATTATCAAAGGAGAGACTACTGTCCACCTATGTCCCAAGGTCTCTTATCACACTTTTGGTGTTAAGTAGACTACCGCCTATGTGGTAGTTCATGGGTACAGAGTTTTTACCAAAGGGGATGACAATGCACTTTTTGGCATTGAGCTTGAGACCATGGCTTTAACACAAGGCATCTATCTCAGTGAGGCCCTTTTGTAGGATGTCCACATCATTAGGAGTTTTGATTATGGCTCCTAGTTTGCAGTCATCTGTGAATTTAGTTAGCCAAAGACCTTCTGTGTTAGCCTGTACTTCAAAGAAGTCGATACCAAACAGGGGAGGACCCAGGACTGAACCCTGTGGTACTCCACTTGTCACTGGTCTGAAGTCGGATTTGGAGTCTGCTACTTTCACAGTGTGGGTTCTGTCAGTAAGCCAGTTGGCAACCCATCTTGTGACATAGAGATTTATACCTAGTTTAGTGAGTTTATCTATAATTCCAGAGTGGGGGATGGTGTTGAACACCTTGGCGAGATCTAGATAGGCTGTGTGAACCACCTTACCCTCATCTATGGCTTTGGTGACTGCTTCAAATAAGGCTATCAGGTTTAGGAGACATGATCTGCCTTTTACAAACCTGAACTGTGTGGGGTCCAAAGTTTGGAGATCTCCAATATCTTTGTTTATGAGTTCCATGATGATACGTTCCACAGCCTTGCAGACCAGGCTCGTCAGGCTAATGGGGCGGTAGTTCCCAGGGTCTTTTGTGGCCCCCCCCCTTTGTGGAGTGGGATAACCACCTGAGGTAAGGCTATGATTGAACATGGTACTTAGGTGGGGTGCTAGTTCATTCTGTAGTTCATGTAGAAGGCAAGTCCCATGAATGCTGTGTTCTTAGCTTTGGGGAGTGAGGTTTTTACTTGTGCAGCCATGATTACAGGAACTTTGCATTCTTCGGGTATAAAGATGAGCCCTTTAGGGGGTGAGAGAGGGTAAAGTTAGCACTGAACCTATCTGCAAGGATGTTGGCAGTATCAGTTGGTTCTGTATATTTAGTGTCATTGTGCTGTAACTCAGAGCAGATCTGAGTGCTGACATTGAGATTCTTGACATAGCTATAGAATGCTTTGTGGTTGTCTTTAGAATCATTGGCGATTTTGTTTTCATAACTAGCTTTGGAGGATTTTATGAGGGATCTCAGCTTCTTACTGAGGCTGACCAGGGAGTTCCTCCAATCGTGGGATTTTACTCTTTTTTGCAACAGTTTCTTTCATCTGTTGTAGAATTTGTTTATGGTAGAAGACCACCAGACTGGCTTCCTTTTTTTGGAGGATAGCATCTTGGTTCTATTAGGGATAGAATGATCCATGCACTCGTATAAGTGCTTATAAAGTGCATTTGTGTAGGATTCAGCAGTCATACCTCTATTGTCCATCTGCATGGGTATCGTGAAGTTTGCCACTTCTGTATTAAGAATCGTGAAGTTGGCTTTGGAGAATTTTTTTATGGTTGTTTCCTAATGGGGGGGTGGGAGCGGGATGTGGATGTCTAGGGTGATTAACTTGTGGTCGGATCTGACCAACAAGGAGCTGACATCTGGTGTGGAACACCGGTCACCCATGTTGGTGATGACCAGGTCTAGGATATTACTGCCCCTGGTGGGGGTGTGGATAAGTTGATCCATGGTGTTGGAATTGATGATTTCCAGAAAACGTTGAGCAAAAGAGTTGGTACACGAGTAGTTTTCCCAGTTAATGGTGGGGTAGTTGAAATCACCCATTATTAGGGTGTTGGGTTGTACCTTAATATTTTCCAATGTATCAAGAAAAGACGAGTGGATTGCGGTTTTGTGCAGAGTTAGTTGAACTTGGATAATCTCGGATGCATTATGCTGAGCAACTAGCTTGGAGGTGTGGATATCCTTAATGAATATGGACATGCCTTCACCTTTAGTGTTTCGGTCCAGGTTTGGTGGCCAAAAGGTGTAGTATGAATCATAGCCTGGTAATGCAGGGCTGTTCTCTGGAGCTTTGAACCAGGTCTCTGTCATTGCACAGATATCGATGTTCTCCATTTTAAGGAGTGCCTCGAGTGAGTGCATTTTGAGATTTAGACTTCTAGCATTGAGAAGCATTACCCTCAGATTTTGCTTCCTTGTACCTGTTACAGTGGTGAATTTGTCATTTCAACCTTGCTTAAAAAAGGCACTATAGGGGTGGCAAGAGCCTTTGCCAGTATCCGGAATCCCAAGGGCGACAGGTGCAGGCCATCTCTGGCAAAGTAGCATGGTCTGTCGATCATGTCATCCCGGGCAGACAGATACTGGATTTCCTTAGAATGACACCAGAAGTTTAGCCAATTGTTAAAGTCAGTCATTTTTTCCTTGTACTGTGGTATCATTCTGGGTAATGGCAGGATGCTACTCAGGGCTAGGGTCATACCTGCGTGGGCTACAAGATCAGAGAGCTCCTCCATGTCTCTTTTCATGTAGTCCAGGGAGGTACGTCTCAGGTCATTCACATCAACATGGACAATGACAGTGTCATATTTGTACTTGTTGTAGAGTGACCTGAGTGCATGCGTTATGTGGTGGATCCTGGCCCCCAACAGGCAGATGACAGCAACCTTTTCCTTGTTTAGCCTGGTGAGTGGAACATCAGTGTGCCTGACTATAGACTCACCTATAACTAGAGTGTTAGGTACGTTATGCCTTATGGGCTGTAGTTGAGTGGCACACTGAGTATGTGGGCTATGTGTCATTTGGGTTGTGTTGTGCATCCCACTTGTGTCCCTGCTGGACAGGGAAAATAGGTGCTGACTTTGTGGGAACATGGGTGAAATTCTTGGCTAGGCTTATAAGGGCCTCTGGGCCAATAACCTAGTATCATCCTATGAATCTATGAACTACAAGGCCATCTCATTGCAGCAAGATGCAATTATTTTCATAAATAGTTCTTAAACTCTTGTTACCAAGAATCTTACACAATTTCTAGGTGGCCTTTCAAAAAGCCAATATGGAGGGGACTTGGTCTTAGAAAGCATTAGGGATGAAATTGTTGAAATTAAGAAAAATAAGGGTGCAGTTGCAATTGGAGCAGACGTAGTCAAAGCCTTTGATTAACCCTATGTACAGTTCTCTAATGGGGACCTGAACATACAAGACACAAAAGCAGAATACCTGGGAGAGGTCACAGTGTCATACCGAGCATTAGCAATCACACCCTTAACTAATTTGAGCATACATGAGCTGCTGCACCTAAAAAAAGGGACAACATACTTTCAACACTGACAAAATCTAACCACATACAAAACCAATGTTTTTGCGGGGAGGCAATGACATTGGAACCCTTTTTGAAAGAAAATAGTGGAGACAGAGCAGGGGGGCTGATTATAAAATCCTGACATATGGGAATGAAGTAAGTGTTGTAATTAAGCAGCCAGATATCATATACCAGTATTATTTAGGGCATGACTGAAAAGATCATAGGTGAATATGTCTGTTAAAGATGAACAGTACGGAAATTGTGCAATTTAATTTCTGAAGGCTTTACGTAAAGATGGGATGGAAGAAATGGAAAGAAATCAAATGATGTAGTCTGTAGTTAAATTATCGCTCAGTCAGGAGGACACATATGAGCTCAGCAAAATAAGTTGCATGCAAAGATGGAACAGTGAACTGAGAGAAAAGTTTTTTCTTGAATGGGTAGAGGTCTTTAGAATGATATGACTTCCTAAAGTGACATATCCATATTTAAATACACTCTGGAGGGTGTAGAGTAGTATAAGCTGAGAATTTCATTTAAGCCTTTGTATGGCAAGGTTGAAGGCCATGATGGAGTACAGATTAAGTGTTGCTGTAAAGGATGAAGTCTGGTGCAAACATTCACAAGCTGAGGTTGTTGTACGCTGTCAGACCACTGTACCAAATAAACAATAAGGATTCAGATTTAATAAAAGATAAAGTAAAAAGTTATTTTATATACCATTTCTTTTTGCAGTAATTATGCTTTTGTCATGTTAAATGGGCTTTTGGATTCTAAAATATGTAGTTTTTTTTTTTATTTTAGCTTTCTTACTGTAACTATATTTATTAAGTTCAATACACTTTTATTTGTATTTCTTGTATGTTGAGCAGTTGCCAAGTATTTCCTGATTCTGAGCCCTGTGGTCCTGCATTTTTACGATGCAAGAGGGGCATAAACAGATTGAAGTACATAGGCATGTCTTCTGTAATCTGCAGCAGATTTCAACCCACAAAGTGACACAGACTGCAGCACAATCAGTGACTCAGACAATCAAGCAATAATCAATAAATATCTAATTGTAATACATTCAAATAAAAAGTGAAAGAGAATAGAGCAGGATAAGGTTCCTAATAAAGTGCATCATGCCCGGTATACAGTATAATAACACATATATAACACTATTAACAGTTGAGTACCCTGGGATGATAACTCTTAGGAAGAAAACTAGGGATATGTAAATGACTGCAATGAGAGCATACGTATGTTTGTGTTATACATCAACTGGATTAGTGTTGAAATGAAAACTGTTCATTAAATAAACTGGGTTTCGTGGCAGGAAAGAAGCTCAACCTGTATTTGGTTCATAGATTAGTACTAGGCTAACTGCTCTTGTAGAGCATTTTAAACTTAGCCAGTTACCCATGTGAGAACCAAACCCTGCACCTTGTATCTGTAAGGTAAACACCTTGACCTTTACACCACAGCTCTTGAGACTGCACATTGCAGGAAATAGCTGGTGGAAAGCCAGACAGCCTGCACTACTGAGTTCCACATCCAGGAACAGCTGTAATAAAGGCTGCAGTAGTCAAAGCGGAGTCTGCCTGGGACCATGTGCATGCACAGTTCAGTGTAGGGTGAGCTATTTCTCCAATTACTCACAGTGTTTTCTTTTCAAAAACAGATTTAAGTTCCTGGTGGCCTTGTGGCTCGGCAAGCCCATTTCTCATCTTGGATGAAGAGAATGTGATTATGAAGACCATGTCACCATACATGTAGATGTCCTGCTCATGACAGACTCATACTTATATTGCTCACCTATGTGTCAGACCTTGCTCTCTCTGGCAATGCCAGGTCTTAGGTGGAACTGCTGTACAGAGAAGATCAACCAGAGTCAGCTGCCCCACCATGTCCTTGGGTAAGTTTGGACTATACCCAGAATACATACTGAAATTTAGTGTTATAGAATATCAGCATTTGGTCCTGGCATAATGAGACGCCCTTCGATTCAGCATCTCGAGGAATTGAACTGTTTCCCCCCTCATGACTTCATCAGAAGGTGACACCAGGGAACACAGAATGAAGTATTAGGACAGCTATTCAACATACAGTTTATAAAAAGCCCACGTTTTAAAAACATAATAAATATAGCTCCACTGATGTAATAAATGTAAAAACTACATATTTTAAAATCAGAAAGTCCGCTTTACATGTTGATAGCATAATCACAGCAAAAAGAAAGGGCAAAAAAATGATGCTGTAGGAATAAGGGAGCTTGGTGATATGCTATTCATGGATAGGTGAAGGAGGTTCACAACTGATGGATCTAGTCTTGAAGGTATGGGAAAATACAAGCAGTGGTTAAATGGTGAAATGAATAACAGAATGCTTCCAAATTAATGTGAAAAACTGTGGAATAATCAAAAAAATTAAGGTAAGAGGTCTTCATAAAAGGCAAATCATAAAAATTCAGGATGATCATTAAAGTGGGATATATACTGACTCAGCTGAAAGATAAAGTAGAGGCTTATCAGACTTGCTGAAAACACATGGGTTAAAATGTAATGATTTTGTAACTACTTTCATGTTAAGGGAGATTGGAATAGATAATTACACAAACTGCAGGAAAATAAACATGGAAATGGATGGGAAACTTATAGACAGAGAAGAAAACACATTTGTGTGAGTTCATCATATCCAGAGAGTTCCCGCCCTATTCCTGTTTCTCTAGCATTCATAATCATTGGGAAAGAGGGTACCTGAAAATCTCAGTTCACTTGTTCCAGATTCCAAAAGCTGAGGATAAGTCTCTTGCTTGCAGCCTGAATTAGCTAAATCATGACTTATCCAGAAATAAGGAGGGATTTATCTTCAGCACTTATAGGCAAGGTCTACCAATGTAGCAGTAGCACTGTAACAGGCTTGTTAGAATATCTCTTCTTCCACAGCCTAGTAGCTCATCCTCCAATTTAGTCCCTGCTACAATCTTGTGATGAGGCACTGAGAAGTTAGCCCTTGAAGGTACCATTAAGAATCATATGTTGGGCATCTAATGATAATGGTTTCATGGTATATCTATGCTACATCAACTGCAAGGCAATCCATGTGCTATCACAGCCACTGCCCTTCCACCATTCCTATCCATGGTGTACCTGTTTGGTTACCTGATCATCTCAATACCTGCTCACCAAACAGCTGTCCAGCAGAACGTGTGTACAGACAAACTGATGGAAAGGAAGGCAGGAAAAGATAACTAGTGTTATGGTGTGAAGCATACTGTATTATTTCCTCATTTTCTTCTGGTGGAGTATTAAATAATACCTCTACAGATAGTAGGAAGCTGGTTCCTCAAATGTAGTCTGAAGAACTGCAGTACATAGCCTTACAACAGCAATTCACCTTGCAATGATCTAAACGTATTCATACACAGCTATGATGCAAGACCCCTCCTTCCATGGAAAATGGCACTGAACCACCCACCCTTCTTGTTGACTGCCCACTTTGAACCATGTAAGGGAGGTTTCTAGATTCTTCATAATAGAAAGTAGTCAAAGCAGCACAAATAGCTAGTTAAGTGGGAAATATTTCCTTGCTCACTAGAACTCTATTTCTTATATACTTTGCCTCCAAAGATCCACATAGCCGAGCAGCTGCACTTTCACAGTCTGAGAGTAAGTATAAAGTAAAGCAAATAAGCTCTGATGCATCATTAAACATAAAGAAAAGATTGAGCTGTTCAGCTTCTTGAATCTTATAGAACACAGAACACAAACAAGTAAGAACGTGGGCAGATATAACTACCGCCAGTAATACTGTCTCATGATCATAAAAAAAATAAATAAATAAATAAAAATCAAAGGAACAAAATAAACTTGTTGAAATGGTAGCTTTGTCTAACTTCTAAAAAATGAAGTGAATAAAAATTCACACTTTAGGAAGGTCTAAAGAATATTCACCAAAGGGAATGAAGCTGATGTAGGCCCCTGAGTTAAAGCACTACGGCAGGTCAGATAATGCAGTTGATTTACACACAAAAAAGCTTTATTTTGCCTGAACTCCTTTAGTCTGGAGGGCATGAACCACCTCAGAGTTAAACAAATTCTTATTAGGAATTAGAATTTCTGCATTTGTGTGTCAAGTACAAACAATGAAAGAAGGGAGGTAGAACTCTGTCCTCGTGTTATAACCTCAAGATCTTCCCAAGAAACAGTGTTAGCCACAGTTGTCCTGTCTACCTGAAAGCTTTTAGGACTTACCAAAATGACTTCCTTTTATGCTTTTTGATCCTTTATAAAGAAAAGAAAAAGGGGAGGGTGCATACAGCAAAATCCTCACTGTTGGCTAAAAACTTTGGAAGCTGAACATTGTCTATTAATGGATGGAGATCTCTCTGAGAGACAACCAAGCTAACAACAATCTGGCTAAAAACTTCTGTGATTAGTGGTCACTCATGACCCAAGGCCAATCTGTAACTTAAAATGTTTAATGAAAAGCGAAGCTGGAGGTATGAAGGCAAACACTCACAGAAAAAAACTCTCACCCTACCAAAACCTGAGCTTTGGCCTGCTAAGATCTAGCTGTATTCAACTGGACCTATAAGAGAATTTAAGTAACTTTTATCTGCACATCTGCACTTTTTTAAATAATACAGTGTATTTAATTGATTTATTTGTGTTGCATTGAATATTAACTGAACTGGATGTTTTGACTTCAGTTATCCCCACCCACTCCCTGGTTTTGTTTTGGTGTTAATCTTGGTAGCTTTGAAACTGCCCACCCCTCTTGCAAATTTGTGTTTGGATACTCCTTCTGGGCCCATCTCACTTGCTCACTCAACTGAGTGCAGTGAAATCATATTCTGATTTCAGGAACTCTTACTGTGTGCAAAGAGAGCATCTGGGAAAGAAAAAAAAATTAAGCTTGTTTCCTGTCTTTCCTGTAAGTGGTCTAGACTGTTTGTAGGCTTCTGAGCCCCCAAGCCTTTCTGTGTTGGAGGGAAGTCTTCTAGCTTAATTTTGTTTCTTAGAACTAGCCAGTTTTCTAGTTTCAGCACTCAGATCTGTTTCTTTGAACTCAGCACTTGTTCAGAACTCATTGTAAGCACTAAATAGGCTGCAAATTACTACAGCACTCAACTTTCCTCACTTGTCTAGAGGAGAGCAGTTTTTAGTACTTAATAAATAAGTACCTATCCAGGCATGTCTAAGGGTCAGCTCCCAGTGATTTCTCCTGTCTACCTGATGAATCTGGGCATCTTGGGGCAATGTAGCAATTGCCTCATGTACACAGACAACCTCCTACCACCCAACACTACAACCTGTGAGAGATGCACTTATATAGCCAAACTAGAAACAAAGCTCTCTTCACCCAAGACTGGACTAGACAGTCAAGAGGAGAAGGTAAACACTTGCACCACACCACACTCATCACATAGTCCATCAAAACCTACACCACCAAAACACACACATAGAAACACAAAACACACACCTACATTCACGGAGGCTCTTAATAAAAACCTGCCCAAGCATCAGGGACCTCCAAAGCAGAAACGCAAGCAAACTCCACCCCCCAACACAACCCAAATGACACATAGCCCACAAACTCAGTGTGCCACTCAACCACAGCCCATAAGGCATAATGTACCCAACACTCTAGTCATAGGTGACTCTATAGTCAGGCACACTGATGTTCCACTCACCAGGCTAAATAAAGAGAAAGTTACTGTGAGCTGCCTGTTGGGGGCAAGGATCCGCCACATAACACACACACTCAGGTCACTCCACAACAAGTACAAATATGACACTGTCATTGTCCATGTTGGTGTAAATGACCTGAGATGTACCTCCCTGGACTACATGAAAAGAGACATGGAGGAGCTCTCCGATCTTGTAGCCCAGGCAGGTATGACCCTAGCCCTGAGTAGCATCCTGCCATCACCCAGAATGATACTACAATACAAGGACAAAATGATTGACTTCAACGATTGGCTAAGCTTCTGGTGTCATTCTAAGGGGATCCAGTATTTGTCTACCTGGGACGACATGATCGACAGACCACGATGCTTTGCCAGAGATGGCCTGCATCTGTCGCTCTTGGGATTCTGGATACTGGCTAAGGCTCTTGCCACCCCCATAGTGCTTTTTTTATGCAAGGTTCAAATGACAAATTCACCACTGCAACAGGTACAAGCAAGCAAAATCTGAGGGTAATGCTACTCAATGCTAGAAGTCTAAACCTCAAAATGCACTCACTCGAGGCACTCCTTAAAATGGAGAACATTGACATCTGTGGAGTGACAGAGACCTGGTTCAAAGCTCCAGAGAGCACCCCGGTGTTACCAGGCTATAATCAATACCTAACCCAGAATGAAGCACTAAAGGTGGAGGCATGTCCATATTCATTAAAGATATCCACACCTCCAGGCTAGTTGCACAGCATAATGCATCCGAGATTATCCAAGTGCAACTAGCTCTGGGCAAGACCACAATCCAAATTTTAGCTTGATACAACCCCCCCCCCACCATGCCCCAGGATTCCCACTCCTCATTTCTTGATACACTGGAAAGTATTAGGGTACAACCCAACACCCTAATAATGGGCAATTTCAACTACCCCAACATTAACTGGGAAAACTACTCATACCAACTCTTTAGCTCAACGTTTTCTGAAATTCATAAATTCCAATGCCTTGGATCAACTTATTCACACCCTACCAAGGGCAGCAATATCCTAGACCTGGTCATTACCAACATGGGCAACTGGTGTTCCACACCAGAGGTCAATTCCTCATTGGTCAGATCCGACCACAAGCTAATTACCCTGGACATCCACATCCCGCCCCCACCGCCAATTAGGGAAACCACCGTAAAAAACTTCTCCAAAGCCAACTTCATACTTCTTAAGACAGAAGTGGCAAACTTCATGACACTCATGCAGATGGACAATAGAGGTATGACTGCTGAATCCTACACAAATGCACTTTATACGCACTTACACGAGTGCATGGATCATGCTATCCCTAATAGAACCAAGATGCTATCCTCCAAAAAAAGGAAGCCAATCTGGTGGTCCTCTGCCATAAATAAACTCTACAACAGAAAAAAGAAACTGTTGCAAAAAAGAGTAAAATCCCATGACTGGAGGAACTCCTTGGTCAACCTCAGTAAGAAGCTGAGATCCCTCATAAAATCCTCCAAAGCTAGTTACGAAAACAAAATTGCCACTGACTCTAAAGACAACCACAAAGCATTCTATAATTATGTCAAGAATCTTAATGGCAACACTCAGATCTGCTCTGAGTTACAGCCCAATGGCACTAAATATACAGAAACAACTGATATTGCCAACATCCTGGCAGATAGGTTCAGTGCTAACTTTACCCCCCTCTCACTCCCTAGAGGGCCCCTCTCGATATTGGAAGAATGCAAAGTTGCTGTAGTCATGGCTGCATAGGTAAAAAACACATTCTCCAAAGCCAAGAACACAGCATCCATGGGACCTGGCAGTATCCCAGGCTGCGTTCTACAAGAACTACAGAACAAACTGGCATCCTACCTAAGTGCCATGTTCAATCATAGCCTCACCTCAGGCTTTGTGCCCACCGAATGGTGCACCGTGATGGTTATCCCACTCCACAAAGGGGGAGCCACGACGGACCCTGGGAACTACTGTCTCATTAGCCTGATGAGCCTGGTCTGCAAGGCCATGGAACGTATCATCATGGAAGTCATAAACAAAGACATTGGTAATCTCCAAACTCTGGACCCTACCCAGTTTGGGTTTGTAAAAGGCAGACCATGTCTCCTAAACCTGATTGACTTCTTTGAAGCAGTCACCAAAGCCACAGATGAAAGTAAGGTGGTTCACACAGCTTATCTAGATCTCGCCAAGGCTTTCGACACCATCCTCCACTCTGGAATTATAGATAAGCTCACTAAACTAGGTATAAATCCCTATGTCACAGGATGGGTTGCCAACTGGCTCATGGACAGAACCCATACTGTGAAAGTAGTAGACTCCAAATCCGACTTCAGACCAGTGACAAATGGAGTACCACAGGGTTCAGTCCTGGGTCCTCTCCTGTTTGGTATCTACTTCTCTGAAGTACAGGCTAACACAGAAGGTCTTTGGCTAACAAAATTTGCAGATGACTGCAAACTAGGAGTCATAATCAAAAATCCTAACAATGTGGACATACTACAAAAGGACCTCACTGAGACAGATGCCTGGTGTCAAAGCCATGGCCCAAAGCTCAATGCGAAAAAGTGTATTGTCATCCCCTTTGGTAAAAACTCTGTACCCATGAACTACCACATAAGTGGTAGTCTACTTAATGCCGAAAGTATGATAGGAGACCTTGGGACACAGGTGGACAGTAGTCTCTCCTTTGATAAGCACATCGCCACAGTGGTCAGGAAGTCCTTCTACGTGGCTCATCTCATCACAAAAGGTTTCTCATCCAGAAAAAAAGAGGTCATCGTTCCCCTCTACTCATCACTCATTAGACCCATTATAGATCACAACGCCCCTTTTGGTATGTACCTCACAAGACATCTACAACATCTGGAAAGGCCACAAAAATACCTCACAAAGAGGATTACTGGCCTCAAACAGATGCCTTAAGCAGACTGTCTCAAAAAATTCCAGCTTTACTCCATTGCATATCGCTTACTCAGAGGCGATCTTTGCCTAACATACAAAGCTATATCAAACCCAGAGCTGTTGGACATGCTCCACTTAAAGAAATCCCAATCCGTCCGAGCTACACGCTCTAGGGACCTAAACCTTGTCATCACAATAAACAGAACATGCTGGAGTGATAGATTCCTGTCCCAGAAACTTCCCATACTCTGGAACAGACTACCTATCTATGTCAAACAGAGCTCCTCATTAGCACTCTTCAAGATAAATCTTGATGATTGGATGGGAAATAGGAAATTCAGAGATCACTTCTGTGGCTCTGCTCGACAGGGGCACAGGAAAATATTTTTTTTGGGTGGCGAAAGCCAGGGTACCTTTTTAGCTAGGCTTATATAAGCCCTAGGGCTAATAGCCTAGTACCTACCTATGAACCTATGAACCTATGAACAACACATCAGGCCCAAATCCAGAAAGGAAGTCTGTGAACCAAATAAAACGGTTGAAAGCTGAATAGTTTATTCACAATAATAATTGCATAAACAGCATTTTAAAGTTTTTCGACCCAGGCACACACAAGCCAGGACTTCATCAGGAATTCAGAAATAAACCAATCAATGCAAAGTTGCACACGTACTTAAATACTAGAAACTTGATTACACCATAATTAATTAATAAATCAATTAGTAGCAATAAATATAATTACAAAGCTAAATCTCTTAAACACATACCAACAAAATATCACCTTAAACCACACACACACACACACACACACACACACACACACACACACACACACACACACACATCTGATGTGTCCATAGCTATAAATGGCGAAGGATTTACCTCATTCTGATGAAATGCCAGAATCTACAAGTACCTTTCTTCGGCTGCTGGAGGGAATAAAGTTAAAGGTCTGTCCAGAGGAAAGGTGCAGTTGGAACAAAGACTTCATCATGCACTGGCTGTCTTTCAGTATCATTAGTAAACTTGTCAATATATGAATGAGCTCTAATGGAATCCCCAGAATGACAAAGACAACTTTTCACTGACTCACTGAAAACAAGTTATCTTCAGGACTCTCTCTTCACAGAGAACTACATATCCATTCTGAGATGGCACCCATAAATATGTTCTACTACAGAGATGAAAAATCTCCTTCTGAAATGAAATCACCGGTAGGCCAGACAAGGAATCGCCACCCTCTACTGCTTCAACAATTCTTTGTATGACTGAATATAATCAAGACAGAAATATGGAAAACACTCTAGGGGTTGTCTTTAGTTCTAGGTGAAAACCTCAGATTGAAAGCACCAGCTTCCAACTGGAACTTTAGAAGCCTCCAGTGAGGCTTGAAACCTGGGATGTGCCAGTATACATACATCAAACCTACCATCACCATCTATGCCCCGCTAGTGCAGGAAGTTATGAAAAACTACATTCTGAACAGCCTTTTCAATCATGTTAATTCCAGACAGATCCAAGATAAGCCTCCATTCTCCTTTTCTTAGCTGAAGAAATAAACTGGAATCATACCTGCTCATTTTAAATGTAGGAAAGACCTTTTCTATCTCCGTCTCCTCCTGAGCACTTAATTCCGCAGTGTTCATCTCAGCTTAACTGCAGTGGATATGAATCCCTGTAGAACATGATAAAGACTTGGTTTGTAAATAAACTCTAAGCTGTTACCCCATTCTGAATATTTCTCACAAAAAAATCCATGGAGACACATTTCCACCTGCTCTAATACTTTGTTTTTATACATATTATCATGAGCACTTATATCACTGAAGACAAATAAATATGAGGGATGGGAATTGGAGAGTAGGAGGACAGGGTACCCCTAATTTTTGGCAAATGGAACCTCCCAATAATTTCACGGCCATTTTCCCTGCAAATAAAGGCTCATTCCCTGGGAATACTTGAGAACTGGAAACCCTTTTCTCCTTTTACCAAATGCCAAACTACCAGACCATTACAGTGTGTTGTCTTAGTGATAAGATTACCTACCTTACAGCTCCAGGATTCAAGATTCATTCCTGACATTTTCTCACTGTCTGTGCAGACTTTTGCACATTTTTCCCATATGCGTGCTAGTTAGTGCCAACTAATGAAGTTTCCTCCCACCTCCCAAAAACATTTGTTTAACTGGCTATACTACATTGGCCATGTGTTTGTAGTATATATTGATCAGGATACAGTCCTTTTAAGAAAGTCAGTACGATGAAAGCAAGCATTCTGAAAAGAAAGTAAAAGGTATCTTCAGTTAAGCTCTTGCTCTGTCTTTTCATGTTTTATAGCTTTAAATGAATGTGTCATATAATAGCTACAACAAGGTGTCAGAAATGAAGAAATAATGTTAAATATGACTGTATTATTCACAAGTCTCATTCTTTATCACATATTAAACAAGCATTAAAATGTCTGGTAATGTGAAAAACATCAGCATCACTGGTCCCTTCTTATTATAAATGTATATTTCACCATAACCTTGTAGAAATACAAAAACCTGAAATCACAGATTAGAAATAAATAAATAAAATAAATTATTAAAGTCAGTCATCTTTTGTTCGTATTGTGGCATCATCATTGGAGAAGGTAAAATGCTGCTCAATGCTAGGCTCATACCAGCCTGAGACACATATTCTGAAAGCTCTATGATGTCTCTCTTCATAAGTCTAGGGAGGTACGTCTCAGGTCATTTACTCCCACATGGACTATTATTGAGTCATATTGGTAATTGTGATCCCATGACATGAGCGCATGCGTAATGTGGTGGATCCTAGCCCATGATAAGCAACTGACCGTAATTTTCTCCTTACTCAGTTGGGTGAGAGGGACATCAGTGTTTCTCACAATGGAGTATCCAATGACTAGAATGTTGGATTGTGTGGTGACTTGCTTTAGGGGCTTAGAGGTAGAGGCTCCATACGATGTAGCTATATGTGTTGATGTGGGTGTTGTTTTGAAAGCATGCATTTGGGGCTGCTGAGGGTATTTCTTATGTGTACTTTGTCTAGGAGGTCTTTGTGTTTAGGAAGGTTACATGTAAGTGCCTCAATACATGTGGGTCTATATGTCTGATTTGAATTATGTGTGATGGGTGCAGCATGTGTACTACTGACAACCTTATTGGCATTAGTAGTTTTATGTGAGAGCTTTGCCTCCAGTGACATGTAACTACATCTCTCACATACTGTATCAGTTTGTTTGAGAATTAACTGGTTGTCAGTAAACATGAGGCAATTTCTACATTGCCTCAGGATGCCCATATCCATCAAGCTGGTAATGGAGACAGTAGGAAAGTTCATATCCATGGCAATAGACTCTTTTTTATTGATTAGATTGTTGGAGTGAGAATATCAATCACTGACAAGAGTATCTGGTTTACAACTATGTGGACAGTGCTAGTCACAGCAAACTAGTTGTCCAACTAGGTATTGGAGAAATTTCAATTGTGCTTTTACAGGAAAAATGTCACTCAAGGTGTCTGAGTCTGTACAGAGCACTGCCAAACACTTGACGGGAAACTAATACGTAGACCCTGAAAATTTAAGGATGAAATATTTAGGCAGATATTCTGAAGTTAGAAAGAAATCAAGCAGTACTTACTGAAAACAAAGAATTAGCTTGTCAAGAATGATGAAAAGAGGCGAGTCATATGAATGGCTGCTGCCTGGCTACTACTAATGCTGGTCTTACCACAGCTTCAATCTGTTGGGATACAATGCTCCTTTGCTTCTTGTCTCATCAGAAGCAAAATGTTAGCACCAACCCCAAGAAGAGAAACAGGCAACAGCATGTTTGGTGATCCACAGTCTTGTTCCACCCTGAGTAAGGAGAAAGTTACAGTCAGTTGCTTATCAAGGGCTAGGATCCACCACATTACACATACATTCTGGTCATGAGATCACAATTACCAATATGACTCACTCATAGTCCATGTGGGAGTAAATGACCTGAGATGTATCTCCCTAGACTTATGAAGAGAGACATCATAGAGCTTTCAGAATATGTGTCCCCGGCTGGTATGAGCCTAGCATTGAGCAGCATTTTACCTTGTCCAAGGATGATGCCACAATACAAACAAAAGATGGCTGATTTTAATAATTTATTTTATTTTATTTATTTATTGCATTTGTTTACTGGGAAAGTCCACTGGGCCTTGGAGAACCCATTTTCAGTGGAGGCCCGGGTAGAAAAGCTCCACATACAAATTATACAGAAAATACAGTTTCAGTTACATAAATGGTTAGAATGCTATAGAGTAACAATAATAGGCATGATTTTAAGATAAGACAGTATAATGTACATGTCAGAGTTAACACTGTAATAACAATAAGTAGCTGGGAAATGGATTGATGAGGAGAATAGCAGTGCAAAAAGACAGGGAGGAATAGGTTCAGGAGTGGTAGTAAGGTAGGTATAGAGAGAGAGAGGGTGGGTATCAAGGTTGGGTAGGTAACAGGGGTAGGCACATCTGGGATGGTTAGAGTGCTGGTTGATTAGAAAGAGAAGGATGGGAAAGAAGTTGAAGAAAAAAGCAGGGGGTAGAGTCAGGGTAGCAGTGTCTAGAGAGAGTTATTTTTGGCATGGGCATATCCAGCAAGAGGAGAGATGTTGTCTAAGAGACCTTTTTAATAGGGCAGGGCTACTGATGGAGGTTATTGTGGATGGGAGGGAGTTCCAGAGTTTGGAAAGAGTAAAGGAACAGAGCATTTGACAGGCTGCGAGTTGGGGTTTGTCTACTTTGAGCAGGGTTTATTTTCTGATCTAAGGGGTCTATTTGGTTGGTACAAGGTCAACAGTGAGGAGAGAGAGGGGCATGATGTGAGTTTGTATATCAATTTATGTGCAGTAGTTAAGTGTAGGAAGTTGAGATAGAGTGGTAGTTCTAGCCAGTCTAGTTGCTGTAAAGAGGAGCAGTGGTGTGTTGAAGATTTAGCATTTGTTGCGAATCTGGCGACCTTATTGTAACATGTTTTCAGCCTGGTTTTGAGGGATGAGTGGATATTTGTAAGGATAGGGGCACCATATAGCAGGGATGGAAGTAGAAAGGATGAGGCTAGAGCCTTTTTGCACTATGCTTAAGGTAATAGTTGTACCTGTAGAGGGTACCTAGTTTCTGATGCATTTTTTTAATATTATTGAGAATGTAGAGGTCAAATGTAAGGTTTTCATCAATGATGACTCCTAACAGTTTGATGTTAGAGACAGTTTCGATGGTGGTATTATTCAGGAAGCAAATAGAGAATTCGGTCCTATTTAGGGGGGGTTGTTTTTTTGGGAGTGAATAGAATCAGTTTTGTCTTGTTTGGGTTGAGAGCAAGGTGATTGTTTGACATCCAGTTTTCAGTGGATGTAAAGGCTTGTTGGGTTAGTAGTTGTAGCTCAGAAGGGGTTTTACCCACCGGGAAGAAGTACAGAACTAACTCAAAAAACAAGCCACCTTGGTGGAATCACAGAATCAAATCCTGGTGGGTACAGCTGCCTCTATACAGCTATTAACATGCATGTACAGGGTTTCTGTGAACAGTTCTGCATAGAGCGAAGTGTTCTCAGCGTTTATAGGGGCTTGAAATTTTGCCAGGTTCTTACTTAATTGCAGGAGGTTAGCCTTAGAATAGTTCCTGAATTTTTTCGGTTTAGCTGGTGGTCCAAGTTTTATTTTTACTTCAAAGGAGACCATTTTGTGGTCTGACCTTACCAGGGAAGGCATTACAGTAGGGGGTGTGCAGCACTCTCCCATATTAGTGAGGACCAGATCCAGTATGGTTGCACTCCTGGCTGGTGTATTGACTATCTGGTCCAGGGAGCTTGTTTACAAAATCCAGGAATCTCTGTGCACGTTTGATGTCATATAGGATTCCCACTTAATAGTGTGGTAATTAAAGTCAGCCATGAATATGGTATTGGGTTGGATGGTTAGTGTTTCTAATAAGTTTAAGTATATGGTGTGGGTTTCCTGAGTTATAGAGGGAGACCTATAGCTTGCAAGGAAGTGGTATTGGATTTTACCTATGGTGATTTGAACATGGAGCAGCTCAAGTGCATTATCCCGTTTGACCAGCCTTGAAGTATATTTATTTTTGATGTAAATAGAGACACCTCCACCTTTAGTCCCTGCCTGTGAAGTAGCTGGTCAAAATGTGTGGAAAGCATTATAACCTTGCACTGTTGGTGTGCTGTCCGCGGCTTTAAACCACTTCTCTGAGACCGCACAGACATCAGCATTCTCTAGGGTAAAGAGATCTTCCAGGGAGTGGAGTTTTTTGTTTAGGCTCCTAGCATTGAGCAGTGATACCTTTAGATTTTCTTGGTTTGATTTGCTATGTCAGAAGTACTTTCAGTTTGGCATTGCCTAAAAAAGGCACTATGGGGGAAGACAATGTTTTAGCTAATATTCAAACTCTTCGAGGGGAGAGGTGCAGACCATCCCTGGCAAAGCAGCGTGGTCTGTTGACCATCTCCTTCAATGCTGACAAATATTGCACCCCCTTAAAATGCCACCAGAAACTAAGCCAATTGCATACTCAACTCCTTAACCACTTAGCTAATAACCAGTTTCTCTCTCCAACCCAACATGGCTTTAGGCCAGGCCATAGCACAAACACAGCTCTCATTTCCTTTTTGGATACTGTAAATTGAGTAAGTGATAACAATCAAATCATCTCCACTCTTTTTCTTAACCTTTTAAAAGCCTTCAACACCATATCTCACCCCTTCTGCTCTCTAAACTCAAGGTGTCTCCCCTCCAACCCTAAACTGGTTCTCAAACTATCTCTCTGACAGATATCAATCAACAAAGTGGCAGCAATCCTGTTCTCCCTTCCTCAACATCACTACAGGTTACCCCAAGATTCCATACTGGGCCACCTGTTATTTAATATATTTAAAAATGACTTGCATAGCTCCCTCACTCATAGCACCGTGATCCAATATGTAGATGACTCTACAATCATCTGCACTGCTAAAACCCCTTCTGAGCTACAACTACTAACCTAACAAGCCTTTACATCCACTGAAAACTGGATGTCAAACAACCACCTTGCTCTCAACCCATAGAAGACAAACTGATTCTATTCAATCCCAACCCCTCCCCCCACTAAATAGGAATGAATTCTCTATCTGTTCCATGAATAATACCACCATCGAAACTGTCTCTAACACCAAACTGTTAGGAGTCATCACTGATGAAAACCTTACAATTGACCTCCACATTCTCAATAATATTAAAAAAACGCATCAGAACACATGGTCCTTAGTTGTTTCATCTTGACAATGCAAACATATTCTATCACTTTTCTTTTTATATGGCTTGTTTTCTTTTATTGGCAATTTATCTATTACCAATCTTGAAAGAAATCTTGACATTCTACTCTCTGATTGTAGCATTTGCCTCTTATTTTTATAGCCTTATTTTTTTCAGCTGTTAGATTTTCCCATGGTTTTTCACAGTAATGGTTTATCATTACATTCTTATAGCATACTTTTCTATCTTTTTCTATATCCTTAATTTTTATTTTCCACAAAAAAAAAAGATTTTTTTCTTTATTTATACTCTCTCCCTTTTACTCTTTTTTTATCACACTCCAAAATCTATCATACTTAAATTTATGCAGTTTTACTACTATCTCATCTTTTTCATTAATCCGTTTTAACACTTTGTACAAATTTAATGAAGTAGCATATATCACTGGGTTAATTAAACCTAAACCTCCTCCTTTATTTACAAACAAAACTACTCTTTTAACTGGGTTTAATCTAGAACCCCATATACATTAAAATTATCTGCAATAATTCCTTTCCAAACATCATTGGCAACATAAATATATTTGCTAAATATGCTATTTTTCCTATCAGTACTTAATTTATCAAATGACCATTTTTCTGAATAATTTATATGTTCTCCAAAAAAGACAGGTTTATTTTATTTCTTCTGTTGTTTCCCCTACTGAATTCTATTTACATCTTTATTCATACCAACACAGACATTTCATTCACTGTAAAATATGTACTGACAATCTTTACTACATCGCCTAAACCTTTACATGTATCTTTATTTAAAGTCATGCCTATCATCTCTAGACACTCATTTGTTGAAAATATTACTTCTTTTATCCAAAGTTTGTTGTTTTGCAATTATTATAATATCATCTGCTTATGTTAATAGTGCTGGAATTCTTAACCATTCAGGGGTTATATACCCTGTCTCCTTCATTTTATAATTTATTTCACATACTATCATATTCATAACTAATGCAAAGAATATATAATTCATTGGACGTCCCTTTCTTACACCACTCTTCGTAAGTACCTCTTGGCTTAACCAGCTATTTACAACTATTTCTACTTTAGTATTATTATTATTATTGTACGCCAACATACATAATGTTATAGCTTTCTCACTTATATTATATTCTTTCATTATTTCCCATAAAATGTCATGCCCAGTTCTGTCAAATATCTTATTAAGGTCTCCCATCATGATTTTCACATCATCTTTTCTTTTCATAATGTCATCCACAATTTCTCTAGCTATCATTAATAACTCTTGACAACCCTTTCCCTTTATTCTATATATGCTATCTTCCCTAACATTTTCCAATTTAGTTTCAAATCCCTTTTGTGTTATTTTCATAACAATCTTATAATCATTATTATTCAATATCATCGGTCTCCATTTTTTTAAATTGTTTTCTGTCCTCCTTCTTCCATATGAATTTAAGTATTCCACTACATAATTCTTTATGCATAAAACCTTTATTTTACCCTTCATTCAAAAATCTTTAAAAATATATTTTTTGCCAGTCCCTTAAATTTGTATAGATTTCATACCCTATTCCATCTGGGGCTTCAGCCGAATCTGTATTTACATGTCCTAATACTTTATCTAGATCATTTAAAGAAATCTCATTTTCCAACTCTTTATTTTCTTTTTCTGTTAACTATTTATTTTCCATATTTTTTCACTACCTTCTTTTTCCTTTAAACATTTCTTGTATATATTGTATTACACTATTCATAATCTTTTCCTGAGTTCTTTCTATTCATCCATTTGCATTTTTTTATTTTTCTCATTACACCACCATTTTCCTTTACTACTACTACTTCTCCTTTTGGCTTTTCCCATTAGGAGTCACCACAGTGGAACAATGGTCTGCAGAACAATTGGCAGTAGAGTTTTATGGTGTTGAGTTACCAGCCCAGTGCCCAACCTTCCACAGAAGGCACACACATGCACACATTCACACCTAGGGCCAATTTAAAGTGTCCAGTCCACCTGAACCATGTCTTTGGGTTGTGGGAGGAAACAGGAGCACCCAGAGGAAACCCACACGACCGCAAGGAGGACATGCAGACTCCACACAGAAGGCACCCCAGCTGAGAATCGAACCGGAGAACCTCTTGCTGTGAGGTGACAATGCTACCTGCTGCACCATCACGGCCACCCTACCATTTTCCTTTACTAATCTGATTAAATAACTAAATCATACTTCTCTTTTTCCTTGTAAAAAACATATTTTGCTTATATAACAATTTTTGTATATTTTCTTGATTTCTTTCATATAATTATTTTCTTTGTCAAAGTACCTTCTATCATGTTTTAAATCCTCATATACATCATTCTATGTTCTTTTATATTTTTCTTTCTCTACTTTTCCGACACCATATCGCCACTGTAAAAAAATGTTTATATTTTTCTCATAGTAATATGATCTTTCCATAACTGTATTACTAATCTCTTTCCTTCTTCATTCCATGCTTTCTCATCTATCCTTTTTATGCCTTTACCTAGTTTTATATATTCCTTGTTTTCCTTTATCTCTAACCATGTTGCAAGATGATCAGAAAATCCTATATCAACTAATTCCCATTCTCCTATAACTAAGCATTCTTATACCATAAAATAATCTATTTTAATTCTATACATCACCCATTGGTAAGTTCTCGAAGTTTTGTTCCTATGTCTTAATTACCACATCTTATAACTTCTAACATGTTTCTTACATCATTGCCTTTCTTTTTATACTTTACACTTGGTTCTTAAATCACAATTAAAGTCTCCTGTTATTACAATATTCATATTTATCACTACATAATGTAAAATCTAATGAAATAAGCTTTTGTTTACTTAGAATTAAAATAAGCATATAATGTTATAATTCTATATACTTGCTCTTTCCATTTTAAATCTACAATGGTCAATCTTCCCATTTTGCTAAAGTTACATCTAATATCTTTACTGTATTTCTATGGAATACGAGAACAATTCTCATTTTCCAAATTCCAGATTATATTTCCTCCCTATAGTTTCATTGTAATTGGTCTTCATTTGTTAAAAAAACTTATGGCTTCTAATATAATTACATCTACCATTTCCTTCCTACTAAATTCTTAATACTATTCACATTTATAGAAAGCAGTCCAAAATTTAAATTTTCCCTTTTCCTTAGATTCATGATTTTGTAAGTTCATAGCTAATTACTAGGCTAGCTTTGTTAATAGGATATTCTAAGCCTAACCAATTTTCTTCCCATAGGTGAAAATCAATGTACCTTGTGGCTTTGAGTCAAACACTTTAACCATCATACCAAGCCCCACTCTTTAGCTGTATATATTTTTTCATCCATTTCCTTTTTCTGTCTTTTAGCCTTTTACTAATGGATTTTTTTATTTTACTACTTCCCAGTTTATGTCTCTTTCATCACTTATTTCAGATCCTTCTTCTATGTCCTCTTTATTGTTTTTTTCCCATCTAATTTGCCTTCTATTTGTACTACTTTTAAAATTTCTTCTCTTTGTTTCTTTTCTTACTCATTTTTATTTATGGAATTCATCCATAAATGTCTAATTTTGTTACATTTATAACATTTCAGTTCACATTTTTTGCATCATGTCGCATTCCCCCACAAGCAAGATTTTCTTTTGTCACAGTTACTTATCACATGTCCTTTTCCACAAAAAAAAAAAAAAAAAAAAAAAAACATATTTTGGGTTGTCCACCCCTGTACCCCTCTACATTTATCATGCTTCACATATGTATAATTTATTTCTCTTTCTATTTTAACACGATATTGCAATCCCAGCAACCGGTCCATAAACCCCTTTTGCCAAACTTTTACAATGTCCAGTACTTCTTTAAAGGTTTAAATGTCCTTTGAAAGTCTCTCTACCTCTGTTGAAAGTGTACATGAATCTTCTTTTTGGTTTCCCTGTTAAATGCTTTTATCATTTAAAGATTCCATGGTTTATAGTTTTTCTTTTTTTCATATTTTCCAAGAAAATTTTCCATTGAAAAACAGTCTCAAATTCAGTATCATAAAATGTCTCTTTGTTAATAAGAATAACTGTTTTTACCTCGTGTGCTTTTATACTGAAAGGAGCTATTAAATTATCCCACACTTCATAATTGCTCATTTCTTTGTGTTCTTTAATTTGAATCCTTACCATGTACTTCTGTTTTGTGTTTTCTTCTGCCTTCTTTTCTGCTACTCCACGTTTACCTTCTTTTACTTTCTCTGCCTATGTTTTCTTTTCCATCTCACCCCTATTCCTCAAGATTGTCTCTGCATCCTCCTTTTGTATTTTCTCCATAATGTCCCACTAGGAAACATCTCCTTCATTTTCTGGCTCACTCTGCACCACCATTTCTATAAGTAAATCATCTTGCAGCTCTCCCAACTGAAGGCTTGCAATTATAGATCCATCATTTGCTGACTCATCTCCAAACATGTTTCTTTGAAACATTTCCTCAGAATCCTGCACACATTCTCTGGTCTCAATAATTGCTTTATCCCTCATTTTTTTCACCACTCCATCATTTCCTTCTCTCCATCTGCCTTCCTGTTTCTCTGGGCTGCCTCTGCACCTGGAATGGAAGCAGGAAGTGCTCCTCCAAAATAGGTCCCACTCACAACACCAACAGAGTAGGGGAAGTTCCAAGATGCCTCCTAGCCAAATTTTCCCTGGCAGTATAAATACCATCTCATAACTTCCCTGGAAGAAAGCTACTAGCCTAGTAGATCTAATTCATTCACCAAAGTATAAATGAGTAATTAAATAATTTCTATCTGCTTTATCCCATAACTTACTAACTGATTTTGCATATGATCTAAATAATATTTCCATATTCACATTAGTGTTTTACTTTTGAAAATGTCTTCTGTAACTATTATAGGCCATAAATATTGGACTCTTCTACATCTAACAAAATATGTTCACTATCATCCAGCTATACACATCACACAGTTCTTTCTCAACTCTTTTGTACTTCAATGATCCTTTAACTGGTAATTTATTTATAGAAAAATCACCATAAGTCGTCCTGCCATCATACCTCTCCATCTCTTAGTGCAAGAATTCTGGTCAAAGCCAAAAAATGTGGGGGACAAAAACCCCAAATCAGAGACAGATTTTAAATACTGCTCTTATAAACTTAGAAAGTTGTTAGAATAAAAGGTTTTGCATTAGCATGTATTTTATGAATAATTTGTGGTCTAAAACACAAATGTCTGTCATTATTTAATGGCTTTAATCCTCAATGATTTAGCAATAAAACACAACTTTTATGAGGAAGTGATCAAAAATATAAAGTAAAAATCTTGGCATTCTACAAAGTTCAATAACATTGGAAGGAATGCTTGCTATTCTTCTATACTATAAAATCTCTTTCTTCTTAGCATTATTACCTGTTTTGTACAGATTTTAAGTCACACTAAGTTGTTTATCTTTTCAGCTTTTCCCGGTTAGGGGTCGCCACAGCGGAACTCCGGTCTGCTAATGATTGTCAGTAGATTTTTATGGTGCCGAGTTGCCAGCCCAATGCCCAACCTTCAGTGAAGGCATGCCCATTCACGCGTGTCTTTCAGAGGCCACTCGACCGCAGGGAGGACATACAGACTCCACACAAAAGGCACTCCAGCCGAGAATCGAACGGGAGACCCTCTTGCTGTGAGGCAACAATGCTACCACTGTACTACTGCACTAAGTATTATACCTATTTGTTAGCCAGGTAGGCCAAATGAATACAAAGTCCTTTTTCAGGGGTGATCTGGAAGCATATCCAACTACAACCTCCAAGTGGGAAACAGAATAAAATATACACTGTCAATAAGTGTACTAAAAAAATTAAGAAAAATTTTAAAAACCATTATTGCTTTTGTTTTTCACTGAAGGCTTCATCAGATAAATATGTTGTTAGAATTCTCCATTTTATTCTTAAAATACAGTCATATGACCTTAATTAGTCTAACATGAAACAATGATAGAAAATACACCATTTTTCCCAGTATTTAAAAAATATAATATTAACATTCAATAAAATGCGATTAACTGCAATATTAACACTGTTTTTTTTTTAAATGTCTATTTTCCTTTCGTTTTAACATACCTTTCTAATTAATTATGTCATTCAATCCCTGTGGTATATTAGCACATGATCTAATCTGCCATACCTACTCCACATAATCTAACTCATCTTCTCTATTACCCACATAGCAACCTTCCTGTAATACATACATTTAGTACATCAAAAATAAACTTTTTAAATTAGTACATGACATTGTATGCCTATATAAAGCATTGTTTTTATTCTTAATTTTGACTGTATGCTGATGTTCATACATACTTTAAGAATTCTAGTAGTCAATATCTATATAAAAGTTGCAACACAGGATACAAGTTGCCCCATAAACTATATAGTCACTATTGTATGTAAAATAATCTGGGTTATTCTAATTTATTTTAGTAGCCACACAATAAAAATTAGAAGAACTTGAAATAAAGCAATGCATATTGCAGTTCAATCACTTCTATGTGCACACCCTGTTGACTACCCTCTTCACACTAATTCTATCAGTATAGAAATTGTTCTTCAGATTCCTAGCTCTTATTTATAACTGGCTTGTCCTCCACTTATGTAGCTCTTCACTAGATCTAAAAATATCCCAATTATGATATATAATGTCTTTTGCTTATTATCATCTGTAGAATAAATCAGTGGCATAGCTGTTTTGAAATCCATAACCATAGTTGCAACAGGTTTCTCCTTGGCTATACTAATCTTATCTAACACCATATATTTAGGGTACCTTCTCACCAAAAACTTTTCATGTAAAGTAATAAACAATTTATCGACTTATGGTGGTGGTGCTGCAGTAGCGTTGTCGCCTCACAGTAAGATGCTGTTTGGTTCGAGTCTCAGCTAGATCGTCTTCTGTGTGGAGACATGTGTGAATGGCGTACCTTTGTTGAAGGTTGTGCATCAGAGCTGGTAACTCGCATGTAAAAATCAACTACCAATCATTAGCGGACCGGAGTTCCGCTGTGGCGACCCCTAACCAGGAAAAGCCGAAAGACACACACACATCCTGCTCTGAAGTTAAATTCTGTATTCTAACCATTTGGTTATTCACCACATTCTATTTAATGTATGCCAAATACATGTTCTACAAAAAAAAAAAAAACAATAAAATAATTCCTTACATAGGCCTAAAATAACAGTGTTATACAGCCACATGTTAAACTCAATGTTTGAGTTTCTTCTTAATTACTACAATTTTAAGACTACAGACATAACAATAAACCAGGTAATTCTTTCTAAATGTATGGTGCAAAAAAATGATCACTTTGTAAAATATACATACAATAATTACAATTTCTGCATCAAAAAGTCCCATGCCTCTGGAAATGTCATTAGTGCTTAAAGAACATTTCTAACACATTCCTCATAAAATCTGGTATATTCTTAAAACAAAAACACGGGATATCACTAACAATGCACCCAATTTCAACACAGACAGAAGAAATCTGCCAAGTATGTCTAATGCTGTCACAAAAATATTAAGATCCTTGCTTTTACTGCACTTGGTTTTGACTGGACTGCTAATTTTTGGAATTCATCTGGTTCTTCTTCCTGCATCATAAGCAAACTGTTTATAACAAACAACAACCTTTGGTAGAAATGAGTGGTTAGTGCATAAAGAAACTGTCCTTATCAAAAACTAGGTATGTAGGCTTGGCAGACAAAGCTTGCAATTCAGAAACTCTTCTGACTAAAGTAATCACCACTAAAAAGAGTGTTTTCCAGGAGAGATATTTCAAATGACATGTAGGTGATGGTTCAAAGGGAGGACAGAAAATCTCTGCCAAGATGAAATTCAGATCCCAGGCTGGTGGGTTTTTTTCTTTATGCCTTTCCTCTCCTTTTCTCTATCTTTATAAAAGTATAGAGTGAGCGTTAATTCCCCTTAGTTTCCCTTGTTAGCATCCATTTAAGTTAGAAGACATCTAACTAACATCTATTTTAGTTAGAGGACATTTTCTTCCTCTGTCTATTCCCTTCTCTCCCTTTTTCTTTATCATCCATTTTACTTAGAGGATGATTATTTAAAAAAAAATACTTCCTAGTTATTCCTTTAACCCCTGTGTCCATTTAACTTAGAGGACTGTTTGGTGTGTTTGTGTGAGTGTGTCTCTTATTTCCTCCTTAATTATCATGTCTCAAAAGGAAAGGAAGCCTTTTGGCTTCAAAAAATGTGACCAATGTGGAGAAAAGATGCCACTTAGTGATTCACACACTTTATGTGAGTACTGCATGGGACCTCTTCACCTACAAGAGTTGTGGTCCATTTGCCATGGATTTAACCAGACAATGCTCATGCAGCCCAAAAATAAGCTAATTCTGAAGAGGTTGTTAACCCCCCCCCCTTTTCTGAGGTATGTCGCCAGAGTCTTCTTCTTCAAAATCAGAGAAATCAGAGAAATCCCAAAAATGTGCTTCTTCAGCGCCAAAATCTTCTTCAAAGCCAAAGCAGAAAGCACCTAGACTGTCCACTCCAACAGAACCCTCGGAGCAGACAACTCAAATTGGATCAAAGGCTTCTACAGAGCAATTGGAATCCTCATCTCCAAAGTCTTCTTTGACTACTGAATTTAGGTATAGAAGCCGATCTCCTTCTATGGAACCAATCCCATCTCAGCTTCCATCGCCTTTTTTGACAAGATCAAGCTCTCTTATCATTTCTAACTGGTCCACCAGGAGTCTGTACAATGAAAATGTAGATAGGGTGGTGCAGAGGCTACTAAACACACCAGCCTTGGCAGAATTATTTTTGGATCCGAACCCAAAGGAACTGTATCAGATACAGTCTTCCCCCTTGGCGCCAGTTCCTCCTCCGATCTGTCCCTCAGTTTTGGAGCTGGAAGATTCCAACATCCATCTTGTGTCTGAATCAGATCCATGACCTGTAGGTTCCTCAGATCCAGTATCTGCCCCGAGCATTTCCATCCAGTCGGAGCAGGAGACCTCTGGGAGCTGACATTGTCTGGTTGGGTTAACAGAGCCGGTTCAGATTTCCCTGGATCTAACCCTGTATCTGGGGGCCTCGGCGCAGGTGAGTTCAGCTCCTACATCTGCTTTGGAGCTTCTGTCTCCTGCTCCAGAGATGCCTTTGGCCCTGAAAACCCTTTTGTCGGATCCAGGGTGTTCTTCAGAGCAGGGGTGGACTGCTTTTGAAGTCATGAGGAGGATTGAGACTACTTCCCAGTCTAAGGCACAATCCCCCTTGGATCTTCCTCCCAGCTCTGTGCAGGTGTCTTTGGCTTCTCACATACCCTCTCTACAGGACCGCAGAGACCCCAGGCCTCAGGATGTCCAACAGGGGACTCCCCCTTTTTCTGAAACCTCTCCAGAATATCCCACTGAGGAAGTCCCTTGGAAGAGGACCTGCAAGAGGAAGCATCTTGACACCCCTGGAGGAGTCTATCACATCTGATACTGACCTCAATGAAGCAGAAGGGTCCCCACAGTCACCTACTCCTTTAGAGACATCCTGGAAATTTTAAAGCAGAGACACGACTGGCAGTCTACATCCCCTTCAGTTGAGGAGTCGGTTTAACTGAAGGCCTTAGGGTCTCACCCTTCAACCTCTGTGACCCCTCCTTCCAATAAGCTTATTGAGTTAATCTTTCAGAGGGCATGGAAGACCCCAGACTCTGTAGAGCCTACTCCTAGGATGCCAAATAAATACATTGCAGCCCCTAAAGACAACACTTTTTCAACAAAAGATGTAGCAGTTGTTGCCACGGTCATGGTGGCGGCCACCCAAAAGGAGCTATCCGAGACCAGTTCCTCTATCCATCCTCCGAATAAGGATTCCAAGACCATGGATAAGTATGGAAAATGTGTCTTTTTGTCAACAACCTTTGCGCTACGGTCACTGAACTACCTTACCCACTACACAAGACTACAGAGGGACCTATTAAAGGAATTGTCAGACTAGGGTTACCACCTGTCTCACTTTGCAAGGGACAGTCCCTCTTTGGGCAGTTGTGTCCTGCAAAAAAACTGTAAAAATGCCAAATGTCCTGAGATTTTAGGGCAAAATTATTTCATATGTTTTATGTAATAGTTGCATAAAACAGTTATTCTGTGTCTGAAACATCTAAATGTCATAAGAAACAGAATAAGCAACTAAAATGCTACAAGAGTAAGCTTTTATTTAGGCAAAAAGGTGAACCTCTGTCCTTTGTACTGGCTGTGGGTATGTTTTGGCCTGCAAAATCTGACGTTTCTACCAAAAATTTCCCACTTTGGGCATTTGAAAAGGTGGCAACCCTATGTCAAACTCCCTCCAAGGAGCTATAGCTGACGTGGAGGCAGATAAAGTCAATGCTTAGCTCGCTACCCTCAATTCGGGAGTATAGGTAGGGGGTATGGAGGGTGGGCTATGAGAATAAAGGTCGAGCTGGACAACACACATGGAACATTATGGTATTTGTACATAAAGTTACTCTGAAAAGAGTCTTTCCATTTTTCTCACATCTGGCTAATATTAGCCATATTTTCCCTTAATCAGCAGCCCTATGGCTTTCTCTAGTGAATGAAGAGAATATGAGAATTTCCTCAGTGTCTGTCCAAATTCCTCCAAGTTTGCATGAATACCACCTCAGGTCTAGCATGAAAGCAGGCCATTGCCCTAATGGGACTAACCTGGTCAGTGAAACATGAGCAAAAAAATTATATATTCTACTCTGCCAAAAGTTCTCTTTCCAGTGGGCTATGGCTGGTACAATTTCCATGGCAGATGCCCAGAGTGCATTCTCAGAATAGTATTTTTTCATGTGATATTTCTTAACATTTAAATGTAAGTGTTTAATTCATTATACAAGATTGTGTTTTATGCTTCAGATGAAGCCCTTACATCACAGAATGAAAACATTAAACTAAAACAGTTCTTTTTCACTGCATTTTTTGGTGTTCTGTAGTCATTTTCATAAGATGCCTAAACAATCTCAACTGACTCATCTCATTACTAAGAAGCAGCTGCTGCATTTTCTGACCTACCCAGATGGACGTGTTCCTTACTCTATCATGAATACTGAACTCACCTATCTTTTAAAGCAAACTTATTTCTACCATTTGCATCTGTGATCTGGTCCTTTCAGTGACTACCCAGAGCACATGACCATACTTAAGAACAGGGGTACAGACTCAGAGTAAGCTGACAACTGTATCCTATGACTCATTTCTTGTCTTACCACCACAGTCCTGTACAGCACAACCATCTTTTATTCTCTCTCCCAATCTCGTCTGTTGGATGGCGCTGTTGTGCAGCGGTTAACATTGTTACCTCACAAAAAGAGCTTCTCCTGTTTAATTCTCAGCTGGGATGCCTTCTGTGCGGAGTCTGCATGTCCTCCCTGTGTTTGTGTGGGTTTCCTCCAGGTGCTCTGGTTTTCTCCCACATTACAAAGACATGAGTCTGGAGCATTTCTTTCCAGCCTTCTCTGAAAATTGGTTAATTCCAAGTCAGACTTTCCCAGTAAACAAATGTCAAATAAAATAAATAAAATAAATACTCTCCCTAAACTCATTAACAGGACTCTAAGATAGTTAAACCCCACCACAACTGTTCCCCATCACCCACAGAGTGCAATCCAATATCTCTGAAAGAGGATCATGAATTCTAATTGGAATTATGATTTTCATTACAAGAACGTCAAACTTACTGAAATTACTTTCAGCAGGTTGACATGACTCCTCAACAATTTTAGTACAAAATGTTCATTTAATGTTTTCTTGATTTGCTGCAGCTTTCATAGTTTTGTTTCACTGGCTGAATAAAGTTAAGAAATAACCCACATTTGGAACTATGTACAACACTGAGCACTGTTGCAATTTTCAAATGTTCAGGAATGCCTTTTGTCATGACAAAAGACAGTTCTCCCCATTGTTGATTTAAATAGATTGATTCATACCAGCTGGGTTACTCTGCAGTTGCATCAGTACTTTTACCTCATCACCTCAGTTTCCTTGAGTGTACTGCAGTGAGAAAGAGCAAGAAGCTGAGGTGTGGCCAAGATGGTAAAATACTGGCAGCACAATTTTTGGTGAACTTCCTATATTACATTGCTGACACAAATTTGTTATAAAAATCTTTAAATAATTGTTGGGAGAAATATTCAAAAACTACTATCCTACATAGAATTTTCCTGTCAAAAAATATAGAGGAATACAACTACTTCAAGATGAAACATTCAAAATTAGCTTGTCAAGAGAGGTCAGTTAAGAAGGAACTGCAGTCAATTTTTAACATTCAGAATTTATCTTTGAAAATGGAAAAAATGTACATAAAACTGACACTATAAAAGAATATCTAAAAACAAAGTGATCTAATTAATGAAGTGGTTAAAAAACATAAACTTCAGATTCCAGGTATGGAAGAAGGTATAAATGGTACTGATAGCAGATTAACTGAAGAAGAGAATCTTAATGAATTTATTCTTATGCAAAGTGATACGTTTCTTGATAAAATGGGTAATCTTGAAAATAGATCAAGAAGAAATAATATCAGAATATATGGCATACCAGAAGGACATGAAAAAGACAACATGGTTAACTTTTTGAAATCTTGGTTACCTAAAACTCTAAATTTACCAAAAGCTCTTTCTTTTGGGATTGAATGAATACATTGGTCTCTATCTAACTCATTTTCCAAGAAAAACACATCATCTTCCAGACTGTCATTCTCAGGTTTGTTTCCAGCCAGGACAAATATTTAGTTTTAAAGACTGTCTGGTCCAATTTTGCTATAAAAAATATGGGAACATAACGTCAATTTTGGTAATGACTATTCGTCCAATTTAGTGGCTACAAGAAAATCATGTATCCAGTTATTAAAAGACTTGAAGAAATCTGGATTTAAAACCCATCTGTTATTTCCAGTAAGAATAAGAATTTTTTTTCCTGAATGTAAAAAAAAAAATGATTCATTACAAGATGCAGTTTCCTTCATTCAAAAAAAAAAAGAAAATTCTGGATAACACTGAGGAAATGGGGTTGTTAGAAGACTTCTGACAAAGCTTAGAAACCCAGAGACAAATACTGTATAATGTTTATTTATCCTTTTCCCCTTATAGATGGACTATTTATATAAAGTATTAGAACTACTCCATAAAGCAAGGTAATCTCACACAACCTTTTTTTTTGTATTTGATATATATTTAGTTAAACAGCTATAACATATAAAGTTCACAAGATAATCGATTCAATATATGTCTTTCATTTAATAGTATTTAAGGATCCATTATAATAGCAATTTGTAAATCTTTAAATATAGCTAAATAATTTGCACAAAATTAAACCATTTTCTTGTTATATTATAAAGTTAATATGCAATTTTTTTAAGTGCAAATGGGGTTGACTTGAAATCTCATTACAGATCTTTGAGGATTGTTAATATGGTAGCTAAATTTTGTTTGTTGTGAGCTTTAATACAGTATTATGCCAAGTGCAATGAGCTACATTTATTTCTATATATAGAATATATATTTTTTATTCTTTGATGATTTTACTATATATTATTTTGCAGTGCAGCATATGAGAATACTAGATTCTGCTATAACAGTTGCTTGGTTGTCTTTGTTCTTGTGGTGAGTGATGACATGTAGGGGAAACTGCTGTCTGCAGGTGTAAAGTTCCACATGTGGTTTTCTGGACAGTCTGCTTGGTTTGTGGCTTCATTGCATTCGTGTATATTTGGTTTCTCTTGGTTGTGTGGGACAGCTGGATTGATTTGCTTTGATTGGGGTGTGTTGTCTTTATTTTAGTCATGGTGACATTGATTTTCTGTTGTGGTTAATGCAAGGTAAATGACCTTTGTGGTAGTTATGTTTTTGTGTTGCCCCTTGTTTGCGTCACAATTTGTTGGAGTGTATATGACCGTTGGTTTACTGAATCATGAGCAAATTATTGACTTATTTGATTATTTGGAAGATTTTCTTACCTTGCTTTTCTACTTGCAACTCAAGCTTTAGATCTATCATTGTTGGACAAGAATACGCTTATGTATTCTATAATACTGCACCATAATGTAAGACATTAGTTACATATTCTTGAAGTAATGTCTTAATTAAAATTATTGATATAGTAGCATTCAAATTGTTTTTTAAAGGTTTTTCTTTTCTATTATTGATGTGAGTGTTCATTGCATTTTAAATTAAATATTCTGATTAATTATATAAGAAAATAGCTTTACAATATCCAATTGCTTCTCAGTTCCATTTATAATTATCATTCAGATAAGATACTTTATATTGTTTTACTAATAGTTTATTATGGCAAATATACATTAGTCTCAATGATAAAACTAAGCATACTTATTCTACTTTAATACATTTTAGAACATCTTTAGGAAAGCTTATTAGATAAATATGTAGTTTGTCTTAAATTGACACTTGCAGTATAGATCTGTACAGGGCATTCTTATGTGATGAGAGTACACATCTAGAATAATAATTTAGTAGTTATAAGTAACGACAGTTAAAAATAAAGTGACCTTTCTTATATGCATGTTATGGCTTGAACATTTCTATTAATTTATGGGTAGGTGATAAAGACAATAACTCAGAAGTTCAGGTCAAAACTAAAGGACTGTGTCTGACTAGGTTTGCAGACGACTGCAAACTAGGAGCAATCATTCAAACTCCAAATGATGTCAGTATACTCCAGGATGGTCTCACACAGACCAGCAACTGGTGTTTTAGTCATGGTCTCAAACTGAATGCATCATCATTCCCTTCAGCACAAACAATGTCCCTTCAAACTAGCAAATCAATAACAATACCCTAAGTACCCATTAAGTAGTAAGGGACCTTGGACTACAGCTTGACTGGGACCTTAACTTCGACCACCATGTGTTTACCTTCGTAAGGAAAGCCTTCCACATAGCTTACTTGATTAATAATGGCATCACCTAGAGAGCAAAAGAAGTTATAACCACCCCCTATACATGGCACTTATCTGGTCCATAATTGAGTATAACACCCCACTTGGTATGTACCATACTAAACAACCACAGCAATTACAGAAACCTCAGTGGTTTCCAACAAATAAGATCAAAGAACTCCATCATGCGCCTTACATGGACTTACTAATATCCCTGTCACTATACTCCATATCGTATAGACTTCTTAGGGGAGACTTGTGCCTGGCCTACAGAGCAACCCAAGACCCAAACCTAATGAACTTACTGCATATCCATAAATCACATGGGTTTAAGGCTACCCATTCCAGGGACTTAAATATGGCCTGCAACTTAAATAGGACATGCTGGAGGGACAGATTTATCTCCCAGTGACTGCCACATCTTTGGAACAGGCTACCGATTCATGTGAAACAGAGCACCTCTATGACACTGTTCAAGAGGAACCTGGATGAGTGTATGGGGCACTGTAATTTCTTACAAGGGATAGTGCCCACAACCTTCCTGGCCATTGGGTAGTCATTACTAAATGCAATCTTGGATATTGACTAGTACCTCTACAGTATTACATTGGGTTGAAATGGCTAGGCTAAAAATTACCTCCGGGTCGATAGCCTAGTATTCTCCTATGATCCTATGATCCTATGATAACTGATTAATTCACTGTATACTTTTAAGAAATTGTTCAAATTCTTCAGCTCCACCTTATTTTCTTATTTATTGTTACTATTGATACATTCTATAATATTCAGGTATATTCTTTAATACTTAATTATGAAGTGCTTAAGATAAGAACAGATGCTAGATATATGTCTATTTTCATGAAACTGATAATAAACAATGTTGTGCTGAGTATTTTGTATTTTTAGATCTTGGAAAGAAGAGCTAATAGACATAATTAATTTGTCTAAATTATTTACAAATAGATTAAAGGACTACAATATATTTAATATAGATTGCTCTGTCTACTTTATAAATATGCTTACCTCTTGTTTTATTTAGTACAGTACTGCTTTAGGACATATTAGTTTATAATTATGGTATAATATATAAATTACACTGAATGTTTTGTGTCTTTCGGCTTTTCCCGGTTAGGGGTCACCACAGCGGAACTCCAGTCCGCTAATGATTGGCAGTAGATTTTTACGTACTGGCTTGCCAGGCCTAACGCACAACCTTCAATGAAGGAACACCCCATTCACGCATGTCGCTACACAGAAGACGCTCTAACTGAGAATCGAATGGGCAATGTCTAACTGTGAGGCAACAACGCTACCGCAGCACCACCACCGCAGTCATATAAATTACACTGAATGCAGATGTTTAAAGTTTCTTATTTGCATAGAGTATATTTATATAATGATTAGAGTCTACATATACTCACTATTAAGTTACCTGACATATGAGAAATAAACATTTGATAATGGATGAATGGTTAGTACACTTAATTTAAATAATATACTTTAAATTAATAATGTTATTTATATTATCCATTCTACATTTTATATTCCTAAACTGAAATTTAATAAGTTGCAGATGGAATGTAAGTTTGAGTTTGCTGTCTCAATTTATTGTTAATGGTAGTTTGATTCAGACATCTCTTCAAACTAGGGACATTAAGTTCCATGTTAGTACATAGGTTTATAGTTACAATGCTTTAAATTAATCTTATTCTAACTCCTATGTCTTATGTCAAACATAAATGCAATTTTAGATAGAATTTATTTGATTAGTTCTTATCACATGTATGAATACTTTATATTCATACAAAAAACTTTGCTAAGAGATATTGTTAAAATGTTTTATATTAACATGCACTTAATAAGTCTTATTTATAATGTTTATCATTAAATAATAAATGGCTTAAATAGTGACAATAAGAGGGTAGTCTACTTAAATATTTAAACTCACATAAACAAAGCTAATTGGTAACCATTTAAAATATCAGGACCTGCTAGACTAAGTCCTAAAAGAAAGAGAATGAATGATGGAAAGAATGGACTTACACATACAGTATTGTCTGAGACACCATTTCTCAGAATATTCCATGTTCTCCAAGGTATGGCAATCTCAAGAGTTTGTAAATGTAAGTTCTGGGGTGTTATGGGCTTAGCCCAAATGAGGGATGCAGGGGGAGGGACTTGCTGCCTTGCAAAAAGAAGATTTAAGTAGAAGCAGGATTTTTGAGATTCACTTTTTTGGGTGGATTTCGGAGGGGGTTGTTTTTTGGCACTTTGTATTTTTGACTGCCAACATTTCATTAGGGAGCTCATCTAATTCAAGATGATATCAACAGGCTCAGTTCAAAAGAATATATGATAATGGCTTGCTCCAATTATAATAGAAAAATAAGAGGGACTGCTATTTTCTGGAAGAATTTTACATTAATGTCTAAAATTATTGATACATATACTGATAATAAAGGAATGTTATGTGTCATAGTAATTGAAATACAAGGAAACTATATACCTTAACTTATGTATATTTGTCACCAGGGATTGGAGTGAGATGTATAAGATGTAGTCTTATTATAGTTGGAGACTTTAATTGTATATTGAATAAAAATTATATGACTGCCACTAACAAACCAAAAATCTCTGCTTCAGCTGAAACCTTAAATTTTTCTGAAATAGCTAATCATAAAGATTTGAACTATTTTTTTAAATCAACACACACACACTCATACACACACACACACACACACACACACACACACACACACACACACACACACACACACACACACACACACACACACTTTACACAGCTTTCATATACATCCTAAAATTGGTAAAGTTTTTGTTTCAAAGACTTACTTTCAAGATTAGAGAAATTTACTATTGTCTCATGTCCCCTTATCGGACCATAATGTTATCACCTTTATGATTTTGGTTAAGCCTAGCAAATTAATTTGTAGCAATAGATTACCATATTACGTAACAAAATTAAAAGATTTTTAAAGATTGTTTTTAAAAGAAATTAATTTTTTTTTACATTAATAATAATGGAGAAGTACTGGATACTATCTTGCAGGATTCCCTTAAGCCTTATATAGTTAGTAAAATAACTTCTTGATATTTATAAAAAGAATGGGATAAAGATCCATTATCATTGCAGACTAAGCTTGATAATTTAAAATGAAAATGATAAAAAAGGTGATAAAGATGTAAAAGATGAAGAAAAAGAAAAAAAGATGTAGTTGCTAAAATAAATGTTTTAGATTTAAAATATATGGATATCATATAATATAAGGTTACAATAAGTCTAGAGAAAATTAAATAATAAACGTATTCCCTAAATCTAAAAAATTTACATAGATTAGCATTTAGGTTTAAAAAAAATAATGCAAATTATATTAAAGAAATTACTTGTTGATATACTAATGAAAATGTTGCTGATATTTTAGAATGTTTTAAAAATATTAGTGACCTAAATTAATCTAGTAACTTCATTAAATATGAAAACATTATTAAAATATTTAATGAAAATATTCATAATAAGTTAACATCAGAACAAATAAGGAAATTGAGAACCATATTACAATGTTTGCAATAAAAGAACAAATTAAGAAATTCTAAAATCACCACCCATTTTTAAATAACTGAGGCTCCTCAATGTCAATTCTTGGAAACAAAATTGTGATTAAATTGGTAGTCCTTAATACTGAGTAAGCCAATTAAAAGAACTCAAAATGCTCTCTGGAATAAATCATGCAAGCCTTCCTGGTTAACTTGATGGCATCCTATTGGCTCACTATAACCACAAATGACCAAGACTTAAATGTCTCCTTGATATATGCCAATAGGTAACAGCAACACTTCACAAGTTGAACTAGTTATAACAACTAAAAACCTTTTTTAATTATATATCACAAGCATTCCTGGTTGATCTGCTGGGCTCACTGCAATCATAAGTGTCCAATAAACATGTTTGTCATATAGTAACCAGTCTCCACTGCATAACTGCAGCACTTAGTACTCAAACTTTTTATATTTCATCTTAAATAATTTGTGTAGGTTCTCATTTCGCTGCCCTCACTGCAGATCACATGACATTTTCACTTTAAACACACCGTTGATTGTTAATATATTCATTTAAATAGATTCCACATGATACTTGACCTCGTGTCATATCAGGTTTCACAAAATTGACATTGTGTAAAGCTGAACATATAGTGAATATATAATATGTATATCTAGCCAATGCACATTTTCATGTTGACCTTCGAAACTCATTTTTATAGCTCCATAGCTCTAAGTTTCAAAATACTGGAAATAGAAACATGTTCATTGAGCCCTAGGGGGTCCTCTGGGCATTAAGGTAAAGTTGCCACTTCAACTCATTTGACTCTAATCTGGTCTCCAATGATCCCTCTCTGGGACTTGGAGTAACCTTGTCAAAGTACTGAAAACATAAATGTATTGGAATTTTTACATAAAAGAGTGTGCTTGAATATAGCATTGTTGTCTTTGCTTTCTCTTTAATACTTTAACTAGCTGTAATTAATTTTGGTGTTTAATTAATATTAAACAATAGATACACCAAAGCTGGCATATGCACAAAAAATCCACGACACCATATAGTACAATAACCAGTAAATTTATTTCTTCTGATACCTCGGCTTTTCAGCTTCTAAGGAATATTTAAACACCAAAACAGTTACTCTATTTATACACCAAGTGCTACTTCAAAACAAGATTATTCAATTAACCCAAATTATCACATCATATTTAAAGAAACACCTATTCCACACATAAACATATCCTAACCATATGTTGTTTGTCTTTCGGCTTTTTCCCGGTAAGGGGTTGCCACAGCAGAACTCCGGTCCCCTAATGATTGGCAGTAGATTTTTACAAAATGCCAAGGTGCTAGCTCGATGCCCAACCTTCAACGAAGGCAAGCCCATTTATGCACGCATGTCTTTCGAATGCTACCCAACCGCAGGGAGGACACGCAGACTCCACACAGAAGGCCCTCCCAAGCCACGCCGAGAATTGAACAGGAGAACCTCTTGCTGTGAGGTAACAATGCTACCGCCATACCACCATGGCATATCCTAACCATATGTTGTGTCTTTCGGCTTTTCCCGGTTAGGGGTCGCCACAGTAAAACTTCTGTCCACTAATGATTGGTAGTTGATTTTTACGTGCCGAGTTACCAGTCCTGGCGCACAACCTTCAATGAAGGTATGCCCATTCATGCATGTCTCCACGCAGAAGACGCTCTAGCTGACAATCTAACCAGACAGTGTCTTACTGTGAGGCGACAATGCTACCGCAGCACCACCACCGCGAGATATAAATATTACATTCATACTAAACATTGTACACATACAAAAATCGCTTACAGACATTTTTCTACAAAAATTTTTTTAACTTTAACATTTTACTAAACTCTTAATTACAAACACCCTAAAATTCCTCTTTATAAAGTTAAATTATTATCAATATTCATTCCCCTGGGAAAAAGTGTTCTAAAGTTTATAATCATTCTCCATTCCAACTTATTCAACTTGTCCTTAAAACTACCCCTATATTTCAAAATAGGATGTGCCAGCGCACTAAAAAACAAACTAGTTTCAGACCCCCCCCCCCCATGCATAGACACAAAGTGATCAGCTACTGGACTACCAGAGTTCTTTCTTCTTATATCTCCCAAGTGTTCCATTACACAAACTTTCACTTTTCTCTTTGTTTGTCCTATATACCATTTGGTCTTCTGATAACCACATACAATAATATACACAACTCCCTGTGAGTTACAATGGAAACCTTCTCTGGCCTTGTATAACCTACCATTGATTTTGGAGCCACTAAGATTTTTAACCCTATCACATACAGAACAATTTCCACATGAACGTGTTCCAACTCTCCCATCCATTCTATAAATTAGACCATCCCTACTTAACAGTTCTTTCAAATTATTATTTCTACCATAGGAGAAAGTCACATGTTTGGGGAAAAGCTGTCCCACACTAATAAAGTTAAAAAATGTTTGTAGAAAAATGTCTGTAAGCGATTTTTGTATATGTACAATGTTTAGTATGAATGTAATATTTATATTGAAATTAAGTATTTAGCATAAGTATATGGTTAGGATATGTTTATGTGTGGGGTAGGTGTTTGTTTAAATATGATGTGATAAATTGGGTTAATTGAATAATCTTGTTTTGAAGTAGCACTTGGTGTATAAATAGGGTAACTATTTTGGTGTTTAAATATTCCTTAGAAGGCAAAAAAACGAGGTACCAGTAGAAATACATTTACTGGTTATCATACTCTAGAGTGTCGTGGATTTTTGGTGCATATTCCAGCTTTGGTGTGTCTTGTTTCATTTTTGCTGCATTTGGTGCTTTATTATGTTTTATTAATATTAACCAACTAAACGTATATAAGCTCAATGATGAGTGTGTGATTTTATTCTGATGAAATCCTGACAACAGCAGGATGAAAGTACTTAATCTGTTCAATAAATATTTGGATCTCATTTGTCCAACAACATTCGTATGTTTTCTACTGCGGACCTTGCCGAGACACTGGTTTATTTGTATTATTAGTGTTTCGTTGGTGGCCTCACTTGTTTTACCTTGTTTGAAGTTAAATACTGTATCACAGAAATACTAGTGAGTTATCTGTAGTCTATCTAGATTAAATAATTGGTAATTGATAGTATCATAGATAGTTTGATACAGATGTATATGTAAATGGTTAGTTGTTACTTTAATTCATTGAGTTTATGTTTCTTAATGTTTTACATTTTTTCTTTTCTTAAAAGCTTAGTAAAAGATTATTATGAAAGAATATGTGTGCTCTGAAAAAGAAATACAGAACATGAAGAGACCAACCATACTTTTTATCCATATGTATACAAATGCACTTCATAGTACAGTCTGGTTTGCTTTTACAGAAATTTAGTGCTGCTCACATTATGAATAGTAAACTCAATTTGCCACAGTCAGAGTTGTAGCTAGGGAAATAGGTGTTCTTTGAGCAGCATGAAAATGTCCTGTGAAGATAAAGAACAAAATTTTAGTTGCAGCCACACACCTTTTTTCTTAATAAAAACACAAAACTGACTGTAGCAAAGAGCTATGCTAGTTCCTTGCTACAGCTGATAACACAGGATAAGTGTATTTAAGAAGTCACTGTTTTAACAGCAGGTGTTTCCATGACTACAGACACTCATGTTCAGCACCACTAACTTGCAGTGAATGATCAGCAACTATTCTATGGTGTAGGTCACTCCCCAAAACAGTCTAAGTACTGGGCAACTGCCCCTTTCATTGCTATGGTTTGGCTGCAATCTGTAATGACACATTTCTATTGTCCCTTATCAGCAAGTAAAGCTGTTAAGTCATCATTCTAATGCTTCAAAAATAACTACTAGTTTGTCAGGTTGTGTTTCACAACTACCACACACATTTTATTGTTGTGTCACAAAGGTAACTAGACTGTATAAAAAACATTTTACTTTCTCCTGTGGAGTTGCTTGATTAAAATAGTCTGTCCCTCCTGAAAGTCAGCCCTTCTTGGACTTCTGATGTAAGTACTGAGCTTTATCTTGCATTTTGTTCAGAGTTCTAGGAAGGGAGTTTGGCTTCTTGGTAGCAAACCTATTTAGTACTTCACACAAACTTAAAGTTTGGAGCTTAAAAGCCATCATCAAACATTCACAGACTGCGCAGTGGTGCACCGGTTAATGTTGTCACCTCACAGCAAGAGGTTCTCTGTTTCGATTCTTGGCTGGGGTGCCTTCTGTGCAGAGTCTGCATGTTCTCCCTGGATTTCCTCCAGCTACACTTATTTCCAACCACATTCCAAAGACATGTGTCTGGAGCATTTCTCCCCAGGTCTCCACTAAAAATAGGCTCTGTCCTAGTCGGACTTTCCTGGTCAACAAATGTTAATAAATAAAAGAAATTCACAGTGGCTTTCAGACAGCTTAGTAGTTAATTTGATAGTTGTGATAATGTAATAACAGTTTCTAAGCTGCCAAGATTTGTTAAGGTTCAGTGCTCCTTACAAATTGATATGTAGTGCAGGTGCCCTATTTGCTCCACCCTTCTATGATACTATTTCTGTTCACAGTCTTCCTGTTTCTGTCTTTTTAAAATATATCATGTGGTCTTGCTTTTCAATATTTCCTGAAACACAAGGAATGTTTTTGTTAAAACACCTGAATAGGAGACTTGCTAGAGTCTTTCATATAGTAAATGAATGGAGCTACTGTAGCCTTTCACCAGTATGAAGATTTACATTTCTAGGAAATTTTGTTTATTCTGGCAATTCTGATGGTGTTGTTGATATTGGCCATGAAATTTTCTAAAATGTCATTCTACTGTGGCCATGACACAGTAATCCTATTTTGTATTCTAATATTTTGAAAGAAATGCTTAAACAGGATATTATTGAATGGGGGTCCATTGTCTGACTTCACTACCTCTAGTATTCCAAGCATAGAGAAACTTAATGTGAATGTGTACTGGCTGCTTACTAGGAAAACTGGAATATTTATCAAAGATGACACAAATTTACTCAGAACTCTTTATGGGACCATACAAATGAATAAACTCTCTCAGTGCGGATTTCAGTAATTGTAAAATCTTCATTGGTATACATGATGTTTATCACTGATGGAGTGACACAGAATGCCTTTTGAGAACAATCATCATACAGTTCATCTCAGGGAACCATATATTCTCCATTACAACAGTTTAGTTTTGACTATTCCCAAATGCGATACATAATGCATTTATATAGTAGCTCTAAAGGTAAGCTTGGAATGATTAGTCTGGTAACTTTGAGCAATTATCTACCACTCTCTCAGATACAGTAAATTCACTATGACAACTTTCAAATTCTTTAAAATAGCAGTTTGTGGCATGACCTCAGCTCTTATTTACAATCTGCCTATCCTACACAGTTCTTTCACTGTCTGCACTACAAGGTCTCTTTCTTTTCCCTTTTCTATTTTATCTAGTGCCAATGCTCAAGGAACATCACACACTAAGGAAGTTGACTCAGTTTTTGGCTATTCTCTCGTATCTTTTTCCAAATGTTTCACTGGCTGTTTAGCTGAAAATGTAGTCTGCAATGTTCTCTTTGCCTTTCTTGTAAACTGCTTTGATTTTTGTAAGGCAGTAACCTAAGTATCCATATATTACATCTATATTTACTACATTTATTAACCAGGAATGTCAAATGTTCAGGGGAGTCCCACAGAGATAATTTCAACAAAAGATATTACAATGATAATTTAATGACAAGTATATTGCAAAAGGAAAAAGCACAAAACGTTTAATGTCAAAAGAACATGGGAGAATACTATAAAATATAAACTGATGCCTGTTCTGCTATGTCATCATTTAACCTATATTTGACCCCACTGTTGGGACAGAAGGCTAAAGTGCTGACTATGATCCAGGTAACCCAAGGCAAGATGGCTGCTTGTGCACTGGACGGAGGAGCATGGTGAATGGGAGTGTCCATCCTGGGAGGAAGGGGGTAGGTCACAGCCATATTGTGCTACCACTCACAAACCAACTACTGCTGGATGGGATGGAATGGACAGAGTTGAGTTGATGGTACCAGAGTAGGGGAGACCCAGGCATGGCTAACCAAGCCACTGACTGTACCCCTAAAAGAGGGGCATAAGCAGTTCCTGTGGTGATGTAGGTATCCACATCACCAGCCAAGGGAGGGGCTAGGGCCTTACACAAAATAGCTGTCATAGCCAGGATGACAGTGAGAGCATCCAACTTTCCCCGTTTGCCTGGGTGACAACTGCTACAGATGGTTATTGCTCAAGGGGATCTCCAAGGAGGACTCCCTGCACCCCTAGAGAATGGAAAGACTCAAGTCTGGGGGCAGTAGCCTGAAGCCATAGGGAACATTTGCCCACAAAAACTATTAAACTTTATTAATGGATTAGATAAGTCACAAAAACTGTGGATTACAATAAATTTATACTACAGAAACTATTGTATACTATGAGGTAGCTAGGTATTAATGACAAGCAATAAATGTCAAACTACCATGACAAATAAGAAAATGTTGAAATACTGATTCTAAATGTACAGCTATGAGTATAGTATAAATGTAATACTTTTTTTACTAATAACATTTATCTTACAGATTATGGCTTATTCACATAGCAGAGCACAATAATGCACAGATGCCATGTTAACTAGATTAATGTGTAAGGGGTATAATAAGGTATAGTGCAGAAGAAAAGGAAGTTAACACAGGCAGAATAATCTTTTCTTATACTTGAATGCCTTCTTCTCAAGGATGCATTTGAATTTTACAGGGATAGTGATTCCACCAGTTTCCAACAAAAATACAGCAGTAGGCAGCATTATATTTATTTTGGGTCTGCAGAACCCAAGCAAGCAAATCAACTGATGGCCCAAGTGCACACTGAGGAGTTTTCATGTCATAACATTTAGCAGAGAGGAGTAATCTGAAGAATATTGCAGTTTATGGGAAACAATTTAACTATCCCCAGTACAATTTATCATTAAACTGCAAATTATGTAAGGATAAGTAGTGAAGAGTCTTACTGGAAACAAGCAGAAGTTAAAAACATTTATTCCACACTTAACAAGTCAGTCATACCGGACCTTCTTGGGTTTACATAACGCACAGAATGATGAGCTTATATGGCCTGGCAATCCAGTTTCCAATCCCTGCATCATTACAGCTGTGGATTAATGTTGTGGGGTTGCACCTTGATGCTAGCAAAACAGACTGGGCTGTTCTCTAGAAACAGACAATCCAATGACGGGACAAATTCACACACTGCTGGTAACATCTCAAGACCATTCCCTGCTGAAGAACTTATCTCTACTAAACTCTTTGGTTGCATCATTGATCAAACACTGAGATTTGGTAAACATGGGCAACATGGTAACCAAGACAAATCAAAAACTTAGTAGAGTATATAAAGTAAAAAACGTCTCATAGAATGTTAGGGTGGCTATCACTAACACATACTTCTTCCCATCTTCTCTGCAAGCCATTCACCTTCTCACAGGTCTTCTCCCATTTCTCTAACACAAACATGAACAAGCGTACTACCATTTTGCAACAGATCTTGTTATGGCATATGAATGATTTATAAAAATCCAGCAATACATGACAGCAAGCAGTAAAAACAAAAGTTGTGTATCTAGCAACTTGGTCATGCTGACAGATGATCAGAACACCCCATGCAAAAGTATAAAAAATAATGAAACTCTGGTGGCCTTTAATGCTACTATAAACATTTTTGTAGAAACCAGTACTATGTTTGTAGGCAGGTTAAATGGGTACAAGCTCATGCTTACCTGTCACTGTACTGTATTGTATTCCATTTTATTGACCTTCTTGGGTTAACCAAACACACAGAATAAGGAGATTATATACAAAAGACAATAACTAATTAAATTGAAAAATCTATGACAAACAAGAAGTAACACCAATCAAAATCATCAAAAACAACTAAAACAATTTACTGCTAAAGTTCAAAATTATGCTTTAAACAAAACTCAGTAAATTCCAAAATCACATCTGGACATGCAGAATCTACAAAGAAAATATCATAGTGCCTCAAAACCATATTTATCATCAATACTCATATACATGCATGGGAAGATTGTGAGCAGTGTATGGGGGGGCAATGGAGGAATTCACCTACGACCAGTCCTGACCATCTTTACATAATGACATAATGAATGCCAGCTTCCTAATAGCATATACATAACCTTCCTTGACAGTGTGTCTAATAATGTTGGAAACTGAAAAAGTGATGGCATTAGTAGTAACTGTCAGAAAATCACAGAAAAGGTCAGTGAAGGTTTTGCCTCTCTCTTACATACATCTAGTGACATTGCATATTTTAGTAATACTTTTTTCCTGACTTTGTTAGACTGATAGTGCTGTATGATGCTTTTTAATCTCATGTGTACATCACTGGCAGTAAATTTTCCCCAGGATGTTTATATAGTGTTATATTTATGTATATCAGTGTACTAGAAATGATCTAAACAGCATAAGACTGACAGTAAAAATACCAACAGCAAAATATCTAATTTCCAAACAGCTAAAAAAAAAAATACTGACAAAATCTAACCTTATTCAAAGCCAATGTTTTTGCAGGAGGGCACGCCACCCTTCTAATTATATATACCAACCCCAAGGTCACACAACAGCGGGAAAGGGTGTGAACTCTTCCCTAAGTATAACTTTGATTTTGTCAATAATGGCGGGCACACAGGCATGCACGCGCGCATGTGTGTGTGTGTATGTATGTATGTATATATATATATATATCTATAATATATAATATATATATATATATATATATATATATATATATATATATTTATATATACAAACATACACACAGATGTTTGTGTGTGTGTGTGTGTGTGTGTGTGTGTGTGTGTGTGTGTGTGTGTGTGTGTGTGAAAGAGACGGCTCCCTACTCCGGGCCAGCATCAAGGAGCCTCAATCCCCACCACTGACTCTGGTGAGGGACAGTCACTAAGATCAAAGATGGATTCATTCAATATTTTCAGTTGCAGCTTCCTGCACCAAGCAGAATTTCCTTTAAGAGCATTTAGGGAGCATGCTCCAGACCTGGGGCTGGACTCTCTCTCTCTCTCGCCAGACCCACACTGACCACTTTGGATCTCTGTATCCCTGTTCCCAGTAGCTGACACACACAATTGGATATTTGAGTTTCACACACACACATACACACCTGGGAAAAGCTGACACAGATTTTTTTAGCTGTACCTCTTTCTGTCCAGACTCTGAAGTAATCATGGTGCCACCAATCAGCTACCCTAAGGCTCTTACAAAGGGTACCTAATTATACTGTGTAAAATTAATACTAATACAAATGGTAGGGTGTGACCAAAGCAGCAAGGCTTTCAGGAGTGACCACAGTGTCACTAAAACAAACATAAGTACTTTCAAGATGTTAAAATTATTCTCTAAATGACCAGCCACAATGAAAGGTACTAAAAAATTTAATGATAAATAATAAAACAGAAAACAGGAGAATACTGAATACAATAAACAAGAGTTTCAACCACAGAGATATAAAAATAATACAGTTGAATAGTTTCTCACAGATGCATAAAACACTACTAAACTATTCTCACAAAATGTCCCTGACTAAGTGAAAAATTACTGTTCCCTGACTACTTACTAAAGCAAGGCAAGCTGATGTGCGCTGCATGTCTTACCACAGCAAAAGCCAAATTATGTCTTTATTTGCCTGTGTGGATGTGTGAGATATATATCCTGTCAGAAATATTTCCTCTGGTCATCTGACTCTGGTACAGTACACACATAGAGCTTTTCTAAGATCTGTTGCAGCATCTGAAAGCTATAACACAATTTCAGACTTTCTACCCTTCCTGGGTTCTCTGACAGACATACACATTTGATCAGTTACAACAATACAACCTAATTTACATGCATACATTCTTTCTTTCAGCAGGACCTACTATGGATGCATTTTCAATGCAAGTAACTTTACAATTATATTTTTTAACTAAAACATCTCTACAAATCAGTGTGATAGTCAAATAACATAAAATTCTTTACAAAACTTCAGCTAGCTATGCTGGCATATGACACGTACTGCCCTACTCTCCCTGGCACAGATGGCACTACCTTATAAACATCACAGTGTGTACAGTACTTTTTTGTTGCAAACCCACAACTAAGAATGAAAAAAAATTTTATAAAAATACACTATCCAAGTGTTTGGCTCAAAGCAAAGACAAAAAATTATTTTTTTCATGAGGGTCTTGTCCCTTTTCACCCCCCCATGCAAAAAAATAGTTTTTTGTCTTTGCTTTGAACCGCACATTTGGATAATGTATTTTTATATTTTTTTCATTCTTATTTGTTTTTTTAATTATCAGCTTAGGGACTGCAAACAATGGGGAAGGAACAAACTTACATATCCCACTA